>NW_026558934.1:300000-395456 GCF_026930045.1 Uloborus diversus
ATTAGGCTATCGGAGCTCTGTCGATGGAAGTCTTAAATATAATAAAAACAAAAAATGCACCTTGGTAATTATTGATTCAAACACTTTGAAATTTACAGGTCGAATAATTAAACTGACTCAGAATTTTTCTCCCTACATAAATAATCAATATTCGCAAAAGAGAAAAATTAAAAAAAAAGAAGAAGAAATTTCAAATTAGAAACTAAAAGTATACATTGAAGATTTTCGTTCAGGCTGGGACTCGAACCCAGGGCCACTCGCTTGGAAGCCTAACACTCTAGCCATTAGTCTATGGGAGCTCTGTCGGTGGGAGTTTTAAATATAATAAAAACAAAAAATGCACCTTGGTAATTGTTTATTTAAACACTTTGAAATCTTTGTGTCGAAAAATTAAACTGACTCAGAATTTTCTTCCCTACATAAATAATCAATAATTGCAAAGGAAAGAAATTGACAAAAAAAAAAAAAAAAAAAAGAATTTTCAAATTAGAAAAGAAATATATACATTGAAGATATTCGCTCCGGCTGGGACTCGAACCCAGGCCACTCGCTTGGAAGACCAGCGGTCTAGCCATTAGGCTATCGGAGTTCTGTCGAGCGGAGTCTTACTGCCTGACTGATACTGCCTGACTGACAGACTGACTGACTGATATTGACTGACTGACTCACTGACTGACCGAGACTGACTGACTAACTGCCTGACTGACTGAGACTGGACTGACTGACTGACTGACTGACTGACTGACTAACTGACTGACTGAGACTGACTGACTGACTGCTTGACTCTCTGACTGGCTATTTCACTGACTGACTGAATGACTAAATGACTGACTGACACTGACTGACTGACTGCTTGACTACCTGACTGACTGCTTGACTGACTAACTGACTGGACAGGACTGACCGACTGACTGACTGACTGACTGACTGAGACTGACTGACTGCTTTAGTGACTAACTGACTGCACAGGACTGACCGACTGACTGACTGACTGACTGCCTGACTGACTGACTGACTGAATGACTGACTGACTGAGACTGAATGACTGAGTGCTTGACTGATTGACTGTCAGACTGACTGACTGACTTCGCAAAAGGGAAAAATAAAAAAAAAAGAATTATAAAATTAGAAAAAAATATTTGCATTTAAGATTTCCTTTCCGGCCGGGACTCGAACCCAGGGCCACTCGCTTGGAAGCCTAACACTCTAGCCATTAGTCTATGGGAGCTCTGTCGGTGGGAGTTTTAAATATAATAAAAACAAAAAATGCACCTTGGTAATTGTTTATTTCAACACTTTGAAATCTTCGTGTCGAAAAATTAAACTGACTCAGAATTTTCTTCCCTACATAAATAATCAATAATTGCAAAGGAAAGAAATTGAAAAAAAAAAGAATTTTAAAATTAGAAAAGAAATATATACATTGAAGATATTCGCTCCGGCTGGGACTCGAACCCAGGCCACTCGCTTGGAAGACCAGCGATCTAGCCATTAGGCTATCGGAGTTCTGTCGAGCGGAGTCTTACTGCCTGACTGATACTGCCTGACTGACAGACTGACTCACTGACTGACTGATACTGACTGACTGACTCACTGACTGACCGAGACTGACTGACTAACTGCCTGACTGACTGAGACTGGACTGACTGACTTACTGACTGACTGACTGACTAACTGACTGACTGAGACTAACTGACTGACTGCTTGACTCTCTGACTGGCTATTTCACTGACTGACTGAATGACTAAATGACTGACTGACACTGACTGACTGACTGCTTGACTACCTGACTGACTGCTTGACTGACTAACTGACTGGACAGGACTGACCGACTGACTGACTGACAGACTGACTGAATAAGGATGACTGACAGACTGACTGAATAAGGCTGACTGACTGACTGACTGACAGACTGACTGAATAAGGCTGACCGACTGACTGACTGCCTGACTGAATGACTGACTGACTGACTGACCGAGACTGACTGACTGACTGACTGAGACTGGACTGGACTGACTGACTGACTGAGACTGACTGACTGCTTTAGTGACTAACTGACTGCACAGGACTGACCGACTGACTGACTGACTGACTGCCTAACTGACTGACTGACTGAATGACTGACTGACTGAGACTAAATGACTGACTGCTTGACTGACTGGCTGAAGGACTAACTGACTGACTGAGTGACTGACTGACTGGACTGACTGACTGAGACTGAATGACTGAGTGCTTGACTGATTGACTGTCAGACTGACTGACTGACTTCGAAAAAGGGAAAAATAAAAAAAAAGAATTATAAAATTAGAAAAAAATATTTGCATTTAAGATTTCCTTTCCGGCCTGGACTCTAACCCAGTACCACGCGCTAGGAACCCAACGGTCTAGCCATTAGGCTATCGGAGCTCTGTCGATGGAAGTCTTAAATATAATAAAAACAAAAAATGCATCTTGGTAATTATTGATTCAAACACTTTGAAATTTACAGGTCGAATAATTAAACTGACTCAGAATTTTTCTCCCTACATAAATAATCAATATTCGCAAAAGAGAAAAATTTAAAAAAAAAAGAAGAAATTTCAAATTAGAAACTAAAAGTATACATTGAAGATTTTCGTTCAGGCTGGGACTCGAACCCAGGGCCACTCGCTTGGAAGCCTAACACTCTAGCCATTAGTCTATGGGAGCTCTGTCGGTGGGAGTTTTAAATATAATAAAAACAAAAAATGCACCTTGGTAATTGTTTATTTAAACACTTTGAAATCTTCGTGTCGAAAAATTAAACTGACTCAGAATTTTCTTCCCTACATAAATAATCAATAATTGCAAAGGAAAGAAATTGAAAAAAAAAAGAATTTTCAAATTAGAAAAGAAATATATACATTGAAGATATTCGCTCCGGCTGGGACTCGAACCCAGGCCACTCGCTTGGAAGACCAGCGGTCTAGCCATTAGGCTATCGGAGTTCTGTCGAGCGAAGTCTTACTGCCTGACTGATACTGCCTGACTGACAGACTGACTCACTGACTGACTGATACTGACTGACTGACTCACTGACTGACCGAGACTGACTGACTAACTGCCTGACTGACTGAGACTGGACTGACTGACTGACTGACTGACTAACTGACTGACTGAGACTGACTGACTGACTGCTTGACTCTCTGACTGGCTATTTCACTGACTGACTGAATGACTAAATGACTGACTGACACTGACTGACTGACTGCTTGTTCTTCCAATTCACTCAGAAAATCTCATAAACCAGTAATTCTAAACTTCATTAACTAATTCCAAAACGTATTTAAACAAAGGAAGATATTTTATTGAATATAACATAATACAGTTCTCCGCCGACGTAGGGCGAGAAAAAAACTATTCAACTACCACGTTGTTATTCACAAACTCCACCTGTTCCGTTACAATTCTTCGCTGTTGCCATACATAAAAAGAAATATAAACCGCAGACGATAAACAGAAAAACTATTAAGCAGAACATTGCACGTAAAAGGAAGAAGCCGTAACATACTCCCACCCATCAAGAAACTATTCTTGATGTGTTGGAAGTTTGCACAATTTTACAATTGGCCGTTTAAAACTACCTTTTGCAGTTTTTAAAGTAACAACTCTTACCACACCATCCTTACCTGAATGGGTAGCAATTATTTTACCCAATGGCCAAATAGAAGGAGGAACGTTGTCCTCTCTTATGAGGACTATATCCCCTACAACAAAATTAATGCCCTTAGTTTTCCATTTTTTTTTATTTTGGAGTGAACTCAAATAGTCCACATGCCATCTTTTCCAAAATCCAAGTTTCATTTTTTGAACAATATCCCATCTAGAGCGTAGTGACAACTTACTTTCCTGTACATACTCAGGAGGAGAAGAAATAACTTCACCTATCAAGAAATGGGAGGGTGTTAACATGCTCAACTGGCTCAAATCACTATCATCAAGTGTAATGAGAGGACGAGAATTAAGTAAAGCCTCGATTTGAGTCAGAAGAGTGGTTAGTTCTTCAAACGTTAAATTTGTATTCCCGATAACCCGTTTTATATGAAATTTTACTGATTTAACGCCTGCCTCCCATAATCCACCAAAGTGAGGACTTAGTGGCGGTATCATATGCCATTCAATATTCATTTGGGACAAGAAATAACTTATTTTTTCATCTTTATTAATAGAGGACACAAAGTTGTATATAGTTGACAACTGTTTTTTAGCCCCGACAAAGGTAGTACCATTATCAGAATGGATGTGCTTTGGAGCTCCTCTTCGGGAACAAAATCTGCGCAAAGCAGCAATAAAAGTTTCAGATGTCATATCACTAACTAACTCTAAATGTAGAGCCTTGGTGGCAAAACAAACAAATAGCGCTATGTAACCTTTAGTAGTTTTGGCACCCCTACCTCTATGCTTCAAAATACTAACTGGGCCAGCATAATCTACCCCACACACTGAAAACGGTTTAGTAAGAATAACTCTATCTACAGGAAGATTACCCATTATTTGTTTTGAAACAGAATATCTATATCTACAACAAATAACGCAGTTATGAATACATTTTTTGATAATTTTTCTAGCACCTATAATCCAATACTGTTGGCGCAAAATACATAGTAATAAAGTAGTACCAGCATGAAAATGTAACATATGAAAATGTTTAACTAATAATGAACTAATTTTATGCTGAGCTGGTAAAATAATTGGGTGTTTAGCACTAAAAGGCAGCTGCGAATTTTGCAACCTTCCTCCCACCCTAATCAAACCATCTTTATCTATAAATGGGCATAAACTTAGCAATGAACTTTTACATGGTAGAGACTTGTCATTCTTGATGCAATTAATTTCATCGCTAAAGTACGCAGATTGAATATAAGAAATTACCACTTTACCTGCCTGCTTTCTTTCAGATGTAGTCAGTGGCAATGGCTTATCATTGCTGAAAATACCTGGTTTTCGCTTACGATTTCTCACTCTACAATTTGAGATAAACCTAAAACAAAATGCTAATATATCAATAATTTTAGAAAATGAAGAAAATTTCTGAAATAAGTTATCAATGATACTACAATTAACAGAAGTATTGAAACTAAATTTAAAGTTCTTTTTCTCCTTCAAGACAGTTTCTGAATTTTCAGCTCTATGTAGTTGTTTAGGCCAGCTTTCTTCAGTTAATTTTAGCCACGAAGGTCCTTTCCACCAAATTGTGCAATCCGGAAGATATTTAGGGGCTAATCCTCTGGACGCAATGTCTGCCGGATTTTCTTTCGTTGGGACGAACGACCAAGTTTTAACTGGTACTAAGTCTAAAATTTCAGAAGTTCTGTTAGAAACATAAGGTTTCCAATTACGAGGAGGAGACGACAGCCAGGTTAAAACGACTTGAGAATCTGTCCATGCATGGAATGAGATATCACAATCTGAAAATATGCTCTTTGTCGAGGAATACAATCTTGCTAGTAACAGAGCACCATTTAATTCAAGTCTGGGAATTGAAACAGACTTCAGTGGAGCAACCTTGCTTTTAGATGTCAAAATAATTACTTCTGACTCCTCATCAGAACGAGGCTGCACTGCATAGATGACAGCAGCATAAGCACATTCTGAGGCGTCACAAAAACCATGAAGAATAATGTTCTTATTAGTTGTTTGAATCCATCTCGGAATGCGAATGTAGCACACTTGCTCAAAGTTCCTTTGAAAAGCTTCCCATTTCGTAGCAAGTTCTTGAGGCAGAGGACTATCCCAGTCCGATTTCAAAAGCCATAACTGCTGATAAAATATTTTGATAGAAATAGTACATGGTGATAAAAACCCAAGAGGATCAAATAACTTAGCTGATTGCGATAAAAATGTTCGTTTTGTAATATTACCTTCAAATTTGAAACTAACTTTAAAAACAAAGCAGTCGTTTAAGGAGTCCCACGTGAGACCTAAAGCTTTAGAGCACTCATCTGGATGAATCTCTAAATTTTGAACTTCTTTGGGTGAAGTAGGCAAAGAATCAGACAGTACTTGTGGAGAATTAGAACGCCATTTTCTCAAATGAAATCCTCTAGCTTCCAAAACTTCAGAAAGTGTTTTGATTGTTGCAATAGCTTCTTCGTTCGAATTTGAACCTGACATTAAGTCATCAATGTAGAAAGAATTCTTAATTATAGATGATACAGTAGGATCTTCGTTTTCAATGTCTAAACCAATTTGATGCAACACTCGCGTCGCTAAAAATGGTGCTGCCGAAGTACCATAGGTAAGAGTACATAATCGAAATTCACTAATTGGAGAACTCTCCGATTCCCTCCAAACAATTCTCTGTAGATCTTGATCCGCAAAATCAACAAGAATTTGCCGATACATCTGTTGAATATCTGCTGAAAATGCTATTCTATTCATACGAAACCTCATGAGAATAGAATATAAATCTGGTTGCACTATTTGACCAACAGCCAAGATAGAATTCAAGGAATGTGAATCAGGTGGCTTACATGAACCATCGAAAACAACTCTGAGTTTTGTAGAAACACTATCATTCTTGATAACAGCATGATGAGGAAGAAAGTATGTATCAGAGTTTATAAAGTCAGAGCTTGTTTCAGCACGTGTCATGTGTCCCAATTTTTCATAATCAATCATAAAACTTTTATATTCATATTCAAACTTTTTATCAGTTTTGAATTTTCGTTCCATTGCAAATAATCTCGATACAGCTAGTTTCTTAGAGTTTCTTAACAATGATTTATCTTTGTAAATTGGCAACTTGACAACAAATCGACCCTGATCATTAATTTTAAAGGTAGTCTGAAAATGAGTTTCACAAAATTCCTCTTCTTCGGATAGCAGTCTCTTTTTCACGGGTAATTCTTCAGTTTGCCAAAATTTCTGAAGAATTGCATCTATATTTGTGTTTTCTTCGACATTAATAAAATGCGAATGAGCAATGGGAGACGAAATGTCACTACGAAGAATTCTTCCAGCAATGACCCATCCAAACATCGTATTTTGGGCAATGGGTTCATTCTTCGAACCAACAATTTTACCATTTCGCATTATCGTGAAAAAACAGTCGGAACCCAAAATAATGTCAATTGGTCGCGGACGCATGAATTCTTTGTCCGCAAGATTACTGATAGCTTTAATATAATCTAAGTCCTTTAAATCCAAAAATTCAGATGGTAACTGAGCAGTTAATTTATTCAAAATATATGCTTTAACTTCGATGCGCTCATTAGAAAATTTCGACCCAATGTCAAGCATTACGGAACCTCGAGTTTGACCTGCGGACACTTCAGCGATCCCAGTCAAAGAAATTCTATCATTTTTTCTTCTTAATCGTAACACATTCATTAAATTCTCACTGATGAATGAGCACTCAGATCCTGAATCCAGCAAAGCCCTGAAAGTGTAAGATTTTCCAGATTTATCCTGAATTACAACTTGAGCAGTAGGAAGAAAAGAAACACTTCTAGTATTGTTTACAGAAGTACTGGAAATAACACTCCGATTTACGTTGTTAGAGTCAAGTTCACAATCAGGTGAAAAACATTCTCGTGGATTGTCATTTTCTTCTACGATAGTTTGAAATCTTTTTTTCTCAACTAAATATTCAGAAACACTAGCAGTATTCCCCTTAATATTTTCATGCAATAATGTATTGTGCTTTGCTTGACACAGCATACACTTTAAATGTGAATTCGGACAGTCTTTTACCCTGTGCAAATTTAAGCACAAATAACACAATTGGTTTCGCTTTACAAAATTCTTTCTCCCACTAAAATCCATGCTTTTAAATTTCACGCATTTAAACAAGGGATGCAATCCATGGCACTTAATGCAATTTTTAGTAATTCTGACATCTGAGCGATTTTTTATACCAACATTATTTTTCATTGGTTCTATTTTTTTTAACTCGTTGTTCATTATTAACTCAAGAGACGAACACCTTGTTTTCAAGAAATCAAAAAATGATTTCAAAGAAGGAAAGTCTACGTTAGCAGTCTCAGAAGACCAAAGCCTTCTACTTTCTGTATCAAGTTTTTGAAGCATTAAATAAATTAACCAAGGATCTCTACTTGATGCTTCCTCACCAAGAGCTTTCAATCCTCTAATAATTTCATCACTTGTATCCATAAAGTTCTTTAAATTTGTATCATTCGCCTGTGAGATACCTTTCTGTTCCAAAAATGTTCCTATCAAAGACTGTACAATTTTCTTCTTTTTATCATACCTATCCAATAGCTTTTCCCATGCTTCCAAATATGAAGCGTTAGATAAGGGAATATGCTTAATTAAAGACGCTGGCTCATCGGTGAGCAACCCTTTCAAATATTGAAACTTTTGTACATTAGATAATGAATCTTGATTATGAACTGTTACAAGATAAAGATCTTTAAAATTTATCCAATCATTAAAATTGCCAGAGAAAGGCATAATATTTAGCTTTGGCAATCGGAAATTACTTAAATTTGTCCCCGCATTTTGCGTTACAGTAGAACCACCACCATTAATTTGTACTTCTCTTATCTGAGACGGAACATGAAAGCTTTCGATTTTATTTTGATACTGAGCTTTTAATCTAAAATATTTTTCCTCAAATTCTGCTATTTCAGAATCTTTATCATCTAATAATACATCAAGTTTTTCAAATTCCGTAAATAAAGTATCTAACCTTTGAATACGTATCAAAACTTCATTTTTCGTATTTATATCATTAAATGTATTCTCAAGTCTTGTAACAGAAGCTTTAATTCTTCCTCTAGAAGCTATTATTTGAGCTCTATCTGCCCCTTCCATAATACTAAGTCAAAAGTAATCGAATTAAAGTCCAAATTCTTAATTCAAATAAATTTATGCATCTCGCATAAACTAATATCAAATCAGCATCAGTTCCAAAAAATTAAGTGTAATCCTCAATAAGAACTCATCAAAATATTAACCGTAAAATATTCTACAAATCAAATTGATACTTCAAACAATAATATTTTCATGAAACATCGGAAATTGATCTTATGCAATAAATACAAGTAAATAAAATATCTGCTTTAAATCTTCTCAAGACGTCCAATTATCTTCTTAACAGATTTTATAAATAGAATAAAGAATATTAGAATACAGCACTTATCTTATTATAAAGCACTTATCTCACCGGGTGCCTCCAATAATTTATGTTCTTCCAATTCACTCAGAAAATCTCATAAACCAGTAATTCTAAACTTCATTAACTAATTCCAAAACGTATTTAAACAAAGGAAGATATTTTATTGAATATAACATAATACAGTTCTCCGCCGACGTAGGGCGAGAAAAAAACTATTCAACTACCACGTTGTTATTCACAAACTCCACCTGTTCCGTTACAATTCTTCGCTGTTGCCATACATAAAAAGAAATATAAACCGCAGACGATAAACAGAAAAACTATTAAGCAGAACATTGCACGTAAAAGGAAGAAGCCGTAACACTGCTTGACTACCTGACTGACTGCTTGACTGACTAACTGACTGGACAGGACTGACCGACTGACTGACTGACAGACTGACTGAATAAGGATGACTGACAGACTGACTGAATAAGGCTGACTGACTGACTGACTGACTGACAGACTGACTGAATAAGGCTGACCGACTGACTGACTGCCTGACTGACTGACTGAATGACTGACTGACTGACTGACCGAGACTGACTGACTGACTGACTGAGACTGGACTGGACTGACTGACTGACTGAGACTGACTGACTGCTTTAGTGACTAACTGACTGCACAGGACTGACCGACTGACTGACTGCCTGCCTGACTGACTGACTGACTGACTGAGACTAAATGACTGACTGCTTGACTGACTGGCTGAAGGACTATCTGACTGACTGAGTGACTGACTGACTGGACTGACTGACTGAGACTGAATGACTGAGTGCTTGACTGATTGACTGTCAGACTGACTGACTGACTTCGCAAAAGGGAAAAATAAAAAAAAAAAAGAATTATAAAATTAGAAAAAAATATTCGCATTTACGATTTCCTTTCCGGCTGGGATTTGAACCCAGGGCGACACTCATGGAAGCCCAACGCTCTCGCCAATATACTATCGGATCTCTGTTGATCGGTGTCTTAATTATAATAAAAACAAAAAATGCACCTTAGTAATTATTGATCTAAAATCTTTGAAATCTAAAGGTCGAATGATTAAACTGACTCAGAATTTTCTTCCGTACATAAATAATCCATATTTGCAAAAGAAAGAAATTGAAAAAAAAAAGAATCTTCAAATTAGAAGAGAGATATATACATGGAAGATTTTCGTTCCGGCCGGGACTCGAACCCAGTACCACGCGCTTGGAACCCAACGGTCTAGCCATTAGGCTATCGGAGCTCTGTCGACGGAAGTCTTAAATATAATAAAAACAAAAAATGCACCTTGGTAATTATTGATTCAAACACTTTGAAATTTACAGGTCGAATAATTAAACTGACTCAGAATTTTTCTCCCTACATAAATAATCAATATTCGCAAAAGAGAAAAATTAAAAAAAAAAGAAGAAGAAATTTCAAATTAGAAACTAAAAGTATACATTGAAGATTTTCGTTCAGGCTGGGACTCGAACCCAGGGCCAGTCGCTTGGAAGCCTAACACTCTAGCCATTAGTCTATGGGAGCTCTGTCGGTGGGAGTTTTAAATATAATAAAAACAAAAAATGCACCTTGGTAATTGTTTATTTAAACACTTTGAAATCTTCGTGTCGAAAAATTAAACTGACTCAGAATTTTCTTCCCTACATAAATAATCAATAATTGCAAAGGATAAAAATTGAAAAAAAAAAAGAATTTTCAAATTAGAAAAGAAATATATACATTGAAGATATTCGCTCCGGCTGGGACTCGAACCCAGGCCACTCGCTTGGAAGACCAGCGGTCTAGCCATTAGGCTATCGGAGTTCTGTCGAGCGGAGTCTTACTGCCTGACTGATACTGCCTGACTGACAGACTGACTCACTGACTGACTGATACTGACTGACTGACTCACTGACTGACCGAGACTGACTGACTAACTGCCTGACTGACTGAGACTGGACTGACTGACTGACTGACTGACTGACTGACTAACTGACTGACTGAGACTGACTGACTGACTGCTTGACTCTCTGACTGGCTATTTCACTGACTGACTGAATGACAAAATGACTGACTGACACTGACTGACTGACTGCTTGACTACATGACTGACTGACACTGACTGACTGACTGCTTGACTACATGACTGACTGCTTGACTGACTAACTGACTGGACAGGACTGACCGACTGACTGACTGACAGACTGACTGAATAAGGATGACTGACAGACTGACTGAATAAGGCTGACTGACTGACTGACTGACTGACAGACTGACTGAATAAGGCTGACCGACTGACTGACTGCCTGACTGACTGACTGACTGAATGACTGACTGACTGACTGACCGAGACTGACTGACCGAGACTGACTGACTGACTGACTGAGACTGGACTGGACTGAATGACTGACTGACTGACTGAGACTGACTGACTGCTTTAGTAACTAACTGACTACACAGGACTGACCGACTGACTGAATGACTGACTGACTGAGACTAAATGACTGACTGCTTGACTGACTGGCTGAAGGACTAACTGACTGACTGAGTGACTGACTGACTGGACTGACTGACTGAGACTGAATGACTGAGTGCTTGACTGATTGACTGTCAGACTGACTGACTGACTTCGCAAAAGGGAAAAATAAAAAAAAAAGAATTATAAAATTAGAAAAAAATATTTGCATTTAAGATTTCCTCCCGGCCGGGACTCGATCCCAGTACCACGCGCTAGGAACCCAACGGTCTAGCCATTAGGCTATCGGAGCTCTGTCGATGGAAGTCTTAAATATAATAAAAACAAAAAATGCACCTTGGTAATTATTGATTCAAACACTTTGAAATTTACAGGTCGAATAATTAAACTGACTCAGAATTTTTCTCCCTACATAAATAATCAATATTCGCAAAAGAGAAAAATTAAAAAAAAAAAGAAGAAGAAATTTCAAATTAGAAACTAAAAGTATACATTGAATTTTTCGTTCAGGCTATGACTCGAACCCAGGGCCACTCGTTTGGAAGCCTAACACTCTAGCCATTAGTCTATGGGAGCTCTGTCGGTGGGAGTTTTAAATATAATAAAAACAAAAAATGCACCTTGGTAATTGTTTATTTAAACACTTTGAAATCTTCGTGTCGAAAAATTAAACTGACTCAGAATTTTCTTCCCTACATAAATAATCAATAATTGCAAAGGAAAGAAATTGAAAAAAAAAAGAATTTTCAAATTAGAAAAGAAATATATACATTGAAGATATTCGCTCCGGCTGGGACACGAACCCAGGCCACTCGCTTGGAAGACCAGCGGTCTAGCCATTAGGCTATCGGAGTTCTGTCGAGCGGAGTCTTACTGCCTGACTGATACTGCCTGACTGACAGACTGACTCACTGACTGACTGATACTGACTGACTGACTCACTGACTGACCGAGACTGACTGACTATCTGCCTGACTGACTGAGACTGGACTGACTGACTGACTGACTGACTAACTGACTGACTGAGACTGACTGACTGACTGCTTGACTCTCTGACTGGCTATTTCACTGACTGACTGAATGACTAAATGACTGACTGACACTGACTGACTGACTGCTTGACTACCTGACTGACTGCTTGACTGACTAACTGACTGGACAGGACTGACCGACTGACTAACTGACAGACTGACTGAATAAGGATGACTGACAGACTGACTGAATAAGGCTGACTGACTGACTGACTGACAAACTGACTGAATAAGGCTGACCGACTGACTGACTGCCTGACTGACTGACTGACTGAATGACTGACTGACTGACTGACCGAGACTGACTGACTGACTGACTGAGACTGGACTGGACTGACTGACTGACTGACTGAGACTGACTGACTGATTGAGTGACTAACTGAATGCACAGGACTGACCGACTGACTGACTGACTACCTGACTGACTGACTGAATGACTGACTGACTGAGACTAAATGACTGACTGCTTGACTGACTGGCTGAAGGACTAACTGACTGACTGAGTGACTGACTGACTGGACTGACTGACTGAGACTGAATGACTGAGTGCTTGACTGATTGACTGTCAGACTGACTGACTGACTTCGCAAAAAGGAAAAATAAAAAAAAAAAGAATTATAAAATTAGAAAAAAATATTTGCATTTAAGATTTCCTTTCCGGCCGGGACTCGAACCCAGTACCACGCGCTAGGAACCCAACGGTCTAGCCATTAGGCTATCGGAGCTCTGTCGATGGAAGTCTTAAATATAATAAAAACAAAAAATTCACCTTGGTAATTATTGATTCAAACACTTTGAAATTTACAGGTCGAATAATTAAACTGACTCAGAATTTTTCTCCCTACAGAAATAATCAATATTCGCAAAAGAGAAAAATTAAAAAAAAAGAAGAAGAAATTTCAAATTAGAAACTAAAAGTATACATTGAAGATTTTCGTTCAGGCTGGGACTCGAACCCAGGGCCACTCGCTTGGAAGCCTAACACTCTAGCCATTAGTCTATGGGAGCTCTGTCGGTGGGAGTTTTAAATATAATAAAAACAAAAAATGCACCTTGGTAATTGTTTATTTAAACACTTTGAAATCTTCGTGTCGAAAAATTAAACTGACTCAGAATTTTCTTCCCTACATAAATAATCAATAATTGCAAAGGAAAGAAATTGAAAAAAAAAAAAAAAAAGAATTTTCAAATTAGAAAAGAAATATATACATTGAAGATATTCGCTCCGGCTGGGACTCGAACCCAGGCCACTCACTTGGAAGACCAGCGGTCTAGCCATTAGGCTATCGGAGTTCTGTCGAGCGGAGTCTTACTGCCTGACTGATACTGCCTGACTGACAGACTGACTCACTGACTGACTGACTGACTCACTGACTGACCGAGACTGACTGACTAACTGCCTGACTGACTGAGACTGGACTGACTGACTGACTGACTGACTGACTGACTAACTGACTGACTGAGACTGACTGACTGACTGCTTGACTCTCTGACTGGCTATTTCACTGACTGACTGAATGACTAAATGACTGACTGACACTGACTGACTGACTGCTTGACTACCTGACTGACTGCTTGACTACCTGACTGACTGCTTGACTGACTAACTGACTGGACAGGACTGACCGACTGACTGACTGACAGACTGACTGAATAAGGATGACTGACAGACTGACTGAATAAGGCTGACTGACTGACTGACTGACAGACTGACTGAATAAGGCTGACCGTCTGACTGACTGCCTGACTGACTGACTGACTGAATGACTGACTGACTGACTGACCGAGACTGACTGACTGACTGACTGAGACTGACTGACTGCTTTAGTGACTAACTGACTGCACAGGACTGACGGACTGACTGACTGACTGACTGCCTGACTGACTGACTGACTGAATGACTGACTGACTGAGACTAAATGACTGACTGCTTGACTGACTGGCTGAAGGACTAACTGACTGACTGAGTGACTGACTGACTGAGACTGAATGACTGAGTGCTTGACTGATTGACTGTCAGACTGACTGACTGACTTCGCAAAAGGGAAAAATAAAAAAAAAAGAATTATAAAATTAGAAATAAATATTTGCATTTAAGATTTCCTTTCCGGCCGGGACTCGAACCCAGTACCACGCGCTTGGAACCCAACGGTCTAGCCATTAGGCTATCGGAGCTCTGTCGATGGAAGTCTTAAATATAATAGAAACAAAAAATGCACCTTGGTAATTATTGATTCAAACACTTTGAAATTTACAGGTCGAATAATTAAACTGACTCAGAATTTTTCTCCCTACATAAATAATCAATATTCGCAAAAGAGAAAAATTAAAAAAAAAAGAAGAAGAAATTTCAAATTAGAAACTAAAAGTATACATTGAAGATTTTCGTTCAGGCTGGGACTCGAACCCAGGGCCACTCGCTTGGAAGCCTAACACTCTAGCCATTAGTCTATGGGAGCTCTGTCGGTGGGAGTTTTAAATATAATAAAAACAAAAAAATGCACCTTGGTAATTGTTTATTTAAACACTTTGAAATCTTCGTGTCGAAAAATTAAACTGACTCAGAATTTTCTTCCCTATATAAATAATCAATAATTGCAAAGGAAAGAAATTGAAAAAAAAAAAGAATTTTCAAATTAGAAAAGAAATATATACATTGAAGATATTCGCTCCGGCTGGGACTCGAACCCAGGCCACTCGCTTGGAAGACCAGCGGTCTAGCCATTAGGCTATCGGAGTTCTGTCGAGCGGAGTCTTACTGCCTGACTGATACTGCCTGACTGACAGACTGACTCACTGACTGACTGATACTGACTGACTGACTCACTGACTGACCGAGACTGACTGACTATCTGCCTGACTGACTGAGACTGGACTGACTGACTGACTGACTGACTAACTGACTGACTGAGACTGACTGACTGACTGCTTGACTCTCTGACTGGCTATTTCACTGACTGACTGAATGACTAAATGACTGACTGACACTGACTGACTGACTGCTTGACTACCTGACTGACTGCTTGACTGACTAACTGACTGGACAGGACTGACCGACTGACTAACTGACAGACTGACTGAATAAGGATGACTGACAGACTGACTGAATAAGGCTGACTGACTGACTGACTGACAGACTGACTGAATAAGGCTGACCGACTGACTGACTGCCTGACTGACTGACTGACTGAATGACTGACTGACTGACTGACCGAGACTGACTGACTGACTGACTGAGACTGGACTGGACTGACTGACTGACTGACTGACTGAGACTGACTGACTGCTTTAGTGACTAACTGACTGCACAGGACTGACCGACTGACTGACTGACTGACTGCCTGACTGACTGACTGACTGAATGACTGACTGACTGAGACTAAATGACTGACTGCTTGACTGACTGGCTGAAGGACTAACTGACTGACTGAGTGACTGACTGACTGGACTGACTGACTGAGACTGAATGACTGAGTGCTTGACTGATTGACTGTCAGACTGACTGACTGACTTCGCAAAAGGGAAAAATAAAAAAAAAGAATTATAAAATTAGAAAAAATATTTGCATTTAAGATTTCCTTTCCGGCCGGGACTCGAACCCAGTACCACGCGCTAGGAACCCAACGGTCTAGCCATTAGGCTATCGGAGCTCTGTCGATGGAAGTCTTAAATATAATAAAAACAAAAAATGCACCTTGGTAATTATTGATTCAAACACTTTGAAATTTACAGGTCGAATAATTAAACTGACTCAGAATTTTTCTCCCTACATAAATAATCAATATTCGCAAAAGAGAAAAATTAAAAAAAAAGAAGAAGAAATTTCAAATTAGAAACTAAAAGTATACATTGAAGATTTTCGTTCAGGCTGGGCCTCGAACCCAGGGCCACTCGCTTGGAAGCCTAACACTCTAGCCATTAGTCTATGGGAGCTCTGTCGGTGGGAGTTTTAAATATAATAAAAACAAAAAATGCACCTTGGTAATTGTTTATTTAAACACTTTGAAATCTTCGTGTCGAAAAATTAAACTGACTCAGAATTTTCTTCCCTACATAAATAATCAATAATTGCAAAGGAAAGAAATTGAAAAAAAAAGAATTTTCAAATTAGAAAAGAAATATATACATTGAAGATATTCGCTCCGGCTGGGACTCGAACCCAGGCCACTCGCTTGGAAGACCAGCGGTCTAGACATTAGGCTATCGGAGTTCTGTCGAGCGGAGTCTTACTGCCTGACTGATACTGCCTGACTGACAGACTGACTCACTGACTGACTGATACTGACTGACTGACTCACTGACTGACCGAGACTGACTGACTAACTGCCTGACTTACTGAGACTGGACTGACTGACTGACTGACTGACTGACTGACTGACTAACTGACTGACTGAGACTGACTGACTGACTGCTTGACTCTCTGACTGGCTATTTCACTGACTGACTGAACGACTAAATGACTGACTGACACTGACTGACTGACTGCTTGACTACCTGACTGACTGCTTGACTGACTAACTGACTGGACAGGACTGACCGACTGACTGACTGACAGACTGACTGAATAAGGATGACTGACAGACTGACTGAATAAGGCTAACTGACTGACTGACTGACAGACTGACTGAATAAGGCTGACCGACTGACTGACTGCCTGACTGACTGACTGACTGAATGACTGATTGACTGACTGACCGAGACTGACCGACTGACTGACTGAGACTGGACTGGACTGACTGACTGACTGACTGAGACTGACTGACTGCTTGAGTGACTAACTGAATGCACAGGACTGACCGACTGACTGACTGACTACCTGACTGACTGACTGAATGACTGACTGACTGAGACTAAATGACTGACTGCTTGACTGACTGGCTGAAGGACTAACTGACTGACTGAGTGACTGACTGACTGGACTGACTGACTGAGACTGAATGACTGAGTGCTTGACTGATTGACTGTCAGACTGACTGACTGACTTCGCAAAAGGGAAAAATAAAAAAAAAAGAATTATAAAATTAGAAAAAAATTTGCATTTAAGATTTCCTTTCCGGCCGGGACTCGAACCCAGTACCACGCGCTAGGAACCCAACGGTCTAGCCATTAGGCTATCGGAGCTCTGTCGATGGAAGTCTTAAATATAATAAAAACAAAAAATGCACCTTGGTAATTATTGATTCAAACACTTTGAAATTTACAGGTCGAATAATTAAACTGACTCAGAATTTTTCTCCCTACAGAAATAATCAATATTCGCAAAAGAGAAAAATTAAAAAAAAAAGAAGAAGAAATTTCAAATTAGAAACTAAAAGTATACATTGAAGATTTTCGTTCAGGCTGGGACTCGAACCCAGGGCCACTCGCTTGGAAGCCTAACACTCTAGCCATTAGTCTATGGGAGCTCTGTCGGTGGGAGTTTTAAATATAATAAAAACAAAAAATGCACCTTGGTAATTGTTTATTTAAACACTTTGAAATCTTCGTGTCGAAAAATTAAACTGACTCAGAATTTTCTTCCCTACATAAATAATCAATAATTGCAAAGGAAAGAAATTGAAAAAAAAAAAAAAAGAATTTTCAAATTAGAAAAGAAATATATACATTGAAGATACTCGCTCCGGCTGGGACTCGAACCCAGGCCACTCGCTTGGAAGACCAGCGGTCTAGCCATTAGGCTATCGGAGTTCTGTCGAGCGGAGTCTTACTGCCTGACTGATACTGCCTGACTGACAGACTGACTCACTGACTGACTGACTGACTCACTGACTGACCGAGACTGACTGACTAACTGCCTGACTGACTGAGACTGGACTGACTGACTGACTGACTGACTGACTAACTGACTGACTGAGACTGACTGACTGACTGCTTGACTCTCTGACTGGCTATTTCACTGACTGACTGAATGACTAAATGACTGACTGACACTGACTGACTGACTGCTTGACTACCTGACTGACTGCTTGACTGACTAACTGACTGGACAGGACTGACCGACTGACTGACTGACAGACTGACTGAATAAGGATGACTGACAGACTGACTGAATAAGGCTGACTGACTGACTGACTGACAGACTGACTGAATAAGGCTGACCGACTGACTGACTGCCTGACTGACTGACTGACTGAATGACTGACTGACTGACTGACCGAGACTGACTGACTGACTGACTGAGACTGGACTGGACTGACTGACTGACTGACTGACTGAGACTGACTGACTGCTTTAGTGACTAACTGACTGCACAGGACTGACCGACTGACTGACTGACTGACTGCCTGACTGACTGACTGACTGAATGACTGACTGACTGAGACTAAATGACTGACTGCTTGACTGACTGGCTGAAGGACTAACTGACTGACTGAGTGACTGACTGACTGGACTGACTGACTGAGACTGAATGACTGAGTGCTTGACTGATTGACTGTCAGACTGACTGACTGACTTCGCAAAAGGGAAAAATAAAAAAAAAAGAATTGTAAAATTAGAAAAAATATTTGCATTTAAGATTTCCTTTCCGGCCGGGACTCGAACCCAGTACCACGCGCTAGGAACCCAACGGTCTAGCCATTAGGCTATCGGAGCTCTGTCGATGGAAGTCTTAAATAAAATAAAAACAAAAAATGCACCTTGGTAATTGTTTATTTAAACACTTTGAAATCTTCGTGTCGAAAAATTAAACTGACTCAGAATTTTCTTCCCTACATAAATAATCAATAATTGCAAAGGAAAGAAATTGAAAAAAAAAAGAATTTTCAAATTAGAAAAGAAATATATACATTGAAGATATTCGCTCCGGCTGGGACTCGAACCCAGGCCACTCGCTTGGAAGACCAGCGGTCTAGACATTAGGCTATCGGAGTTCTGTCGAGCGGAGTCTTACTGCCTGACTGATACTGCCTGACTGACAGACTGACTCACTGACTGACTGACTGACTCACTGACTGACCGAGACTGACTGACTAACTGCCTGACTGACTGAGACTGGACTGACTGACTGACTGACTGACTGACTAACTGACTGACTGAGACTGACTGACTGACTGCTTGACTCTCTGACTGGCTATTTCACTGACTGACTGAATGACTAAATGACTGACTGACACTGACTGACTGACTGCTTGACTACCTGACTGACTGCTTGACTGACTAACTGACTGGACAGGACTGACCGACTGACTGACTGACAGACTGACTGAATAAGGATGACTGACAGACTGACTGAATAAGGCTGACTGACTGACTGACTGACAGACTGACTGAATAAGGCTGACCGTCTGACTGACTGCCTGACTGACTGACTGACTGAATGACTGACTGACTGACTGACCGAGACTGACTGACTGACTGACTGAGACTGACTGACTGCTTTAGTGACTAACTGACTGCATAGGACTGACCGACTGACTGACTGACTGACTGCCTGACTGACTGACTGACTGAATGACTGACTGACTGAGACTAAATGACTGACTGCTTGACTGACTGGCTGAAGGACTAACTGACTGACTGAGTGACTGACTGACTGAGACTGAATGACTGAGTGCTTGACTGATTGACTGTCAGACTGACTGACTGACTTCGCAAAAGGGAAAAATAAAAAAAAAAAGAATTATAAAATTAGAAATAAATATTTGCATTTAAGATTTCCTTTCCGGCCGGGACTCGAACCCAGGCCACTCGCTTGGAAGACCAGCGGTCTAGCCATTAGGCTATCGGAGTTCTGTCGAGCGGAGTCTTACTGCCTGACTGATACTGCCTGACTGACAGACTGACTCACTGACTGACTGACTGACTCACTGACTGACCGAGACTGACTGACTAACTGCCTGACTGACTGAGACTGGACTGACTGACTGACTGACTGACTGACTGACTAACTGACTGACTGAGACTGACTGACTAACTGACTGACTGAGACTGACTGACTGACTGCTTGACTCTCTGACTGGCTATTTCACTGACTGACTGAATGACTAAATGACTGACTGACACTGACTGACTGACTGCTTGACTACCTGACTGACTGCTTGACTTACTAACTGACTGGACAGGACAGACCGACTGACTGACTGACAGACTGACTAAATAAGGATGACTGACAGACTGACTGAATAAGGCTGACTGACTGACTGACTGACAGACTGACTGAATAAGGCTGACCGACTGACTGACTGCCTGACTGACTGACTGACTGAATGACTGACTGACTGACTGACCGAGACTGACTGACTGACTGACTGAGACTGGACTGGACTGACTGACTGACTGACTGACTGAGACTGACTGACTGCTTTAGTGACTAACTGACTGCACAGGACTGACCGACTGACTGACTGACTGACTGCCTGACTGACTGACTGACTGAATGACTGACTGACTGAGACTAAATGACTGACTGCTTGACTGACTGGCTGAAGGACTAACTGACTGACTGAGTGACTGACTGACTGGACTGACTGACTGAGACTGAATGACTGAGTGCTTGACTGATTGACTGTCAGACTGACTGACTGACTTCGCAAAAGGGAAAAATAAAAAAAAAGAATTATAAAATTAGAAAAAAATATTTGCATTTAAGATTTCCTTTCCGGCCGGACTCGAACCCAGTACCACGCGCTAGGAACCCAACGGTCTAGCCATTAGGCTATCGGAGCTCTGTCGATGGAAGTCTTAAATATAATAAAAACAAAAAATGCACCTTGGTAATTATTGATTCAAACACTTTGAAATTTACAGGTCGAATAATTAAACTGACTCAGAATTTTTCTCCCTACATAAATAATCAATATTCGCAAAAGAGAAAAATTAAAAAAAAAGAAGAAGAAATTTCAAATTAGAAACTAAAAGTATACATTGAAGATTTTCGTTCAGGCTGGGACTCGAACCCATGGCCACTCGCTTGGAAGCCTAACACTCTAGCCATTAGTCTATGGGAGCTCTGTCGGTGGGAGTTTTAAATATAATAAAAACAAAAAATGCACCTTGGTAATTGTTTATTTAAACACTTTGAAATCTTCGTGTCGAAAAATTAAACTGACTCAGAATTTTCTTCCCTACATAAATAATCAATAATTGCAAAGGAAAGAAATTGAAAAAAAAAAGAATTTTCAAATTAGAAAAGAAATATATACATTGAAGATATTCGCTCCGGCTGGGACTCGAACCCAGGCCACTCGCTTGGAAGACCAGCGGTCTAGCCATTAGGCTATCGGAGTTCTGTCGAGCGGAGTCTTACTGCCTGACTGATACTGCCTGACTGACAGACTGACTCACTGACTGACTGACTGACTCACTGACTGACCGAGACTGACTGACTAACTGCCTGACTGACTGAGACTGGACTGACTGACTGACTGACTGACTGACTGACTGACTAACTGACTGACTGAGACTGACTGACTGACTGCTTGACTCTCTGACTGGCTATTTCACTGACTGACTGAATGACTAAATAACTGACTGACACTGACTGACTGACTGCTTGACTACCTGACTGACTGCTTGACTGACTAACTGACTGGAAAGGACTGACCGACTGACTGACTGACAGACTGAGTGAATAAGGATGACTGACAGACTGACTGAATAAGGCTGACTGACTGACTGACTGACAGACTGACTGAATAAGGCTGACAGACTGACTGACTGCCTGACTGACTGACTGACTGAATGACTGACTGACTGACTGACCGAGACTGACTGACTGACTGACTGAGACTGGACTGGACTGACTGACTGACTGAGACTGACTGACTGCTTTAGTGACTAACTGACTGCACAGGACTGACCGACTGACTGACTGACTGACTGCCTGACTGACTGACTGACTGAATGACTGACTGACTGAGACTAAATGACTGACTGCTTGACTGACTGGCTGAAGGACTAACTGACTGACTGAGTGACTGACTGACTGGACTGACTGACTGAGACTGAATGATTGAGTGCTTGACTGATTGACTGTCAGACTGACTGACTGACTTCGCAAAAGGGAAAAATAAAAAAATAAGAATTATAAAATTAGAAAAAATATTTGCATTTAAGATTTCCTTTCCGGCTGGGATTTGAACCCAGGGCGACACTCATGGAAGCCCAACGCTCTCGCCAATATACTATCGGATCTCTGTTGATCGGTGTCTTAATTATAATAAAAACAAAAAATGCACCTTAGTAATTATTGATCTAAAATCTTTGAAATCTAAAGGTCGAATGATTAAACTGACTCAGAATTTTCTTCCGTACATAAATAGTCCATATTTGCAAAAGAAAGAAATTGAAAAAAAAAAAAGAATCTTCAAATTAGTAGAGAAATATATACATGGAAGATTTTCGTTCCGGCCGGGACTCGAACCCAGTACCACGCGCTTGGAACCCAACGGTCTAGCCATTAGGCTATCGGAGCTCTGTCGATGGAAGTCTTAAATATAATAAAAACAAAAAATGCACCTTGGTAATTATTGATTCAAACACTTTGAAATTTACAGGTCGAATAATTAAACTGACTCAGAATTTTTCTCCCTACATAAATAATCAATATTAGCGAAAGAGAAAAATTAAAAAAAAAAAGAAGAAGAAATTTCAAATTAGAAACTAAAAGTATACATTGAAGATTTTCGTTCAGGCTTTGACTCGAACCCAGGGCCACTCGCTTGGAAGCCTAACACTCTAGCCATTAGTCTATGGGAGCTCTGTCGGTGGGAGTTTTAAATATAATAAAAACAAAAAATGCACCTTGGTAATTGTTTATTTAAACACTTTGAAATCTTCGTGTCGAAAAATTAAACTGACTCAGAATTTTCTTCCCTACATAAATAATCAATAATTGCAAAGGAAAGAAATTGAAAAAAAAAAGAATTTTCAAATTAGAAAAGAAATATATACATTGAAGATATTCGCTCCGGCTGGGACTCGAACCCAGGCCACTCGCTTGGAAGACC
The DNA here is from genome assembly GCF_026930045.1 of Uloborus diversus. Lineage (NCBI taxonomy): Eukaryota > Metazoa > Arthropoda > Arachnida > Araneae > Uloboridae > Uloborus > Uloborus diversus. Next base: position 323,569 of record NW_026558934.1, read on the forward strand.
AGCGGTGTAGCCATTAGGCTATCGGAGTTCTGTCGAGCGGAGTCTTACTGCCTGACTGATACTGCCTGACTGACAGACTGACTCACTGACTGACTGATACTGACTGACTGACTCACTGACTGACCGAGACTGACTGACTAACTGCCTGACTGACTGAGACTGGACTGACTGACTGACTGACTGACTGACTGACTGACTAACTGACTGACTGAGACTGACTGACTGACTGCTTGGCTCTCTGACTGGCTATTTCACTGACTGACTGAATGACTAAATGACTGACTGACACTGACTGACTGACTGCTTGACTACCTGACTGACTGCTTGACTGACTAACTGACTGGACAGGACTGACCGACTGACTGACTGACAGACTGACTGACAGACTGACTGAATAAGGATGACTGACAGACTGACTGAATAAGGCTGAGTGACTGACTGACTGACAGACTGACTGAATAAGGCTGACCGACTGACTGACTGCCTGACTGACTGACTGACTGAATGACTGACTGACTGACTGACCGAGACTGACTGACTGACTGACTGAGACTGACTGACTGACTGACTGAGACTGACTGACTGACTGCTTGACTCTCTGACTGGCTATTTCACTGACTGACTGAATGACTAAATGACTGACTGACACTGACTGACTGACTGCTTGACTACCTGACTGACTGCTTGACTGACTAACTGACTGGACAGGACTGACCGACTGACTGACTGACAGACTGACTGAATAAGGATGACTGACAGACTGACTGAATAAGGATGACTGACAGACTGACTGAATAAGGCTGACTGACTGACTGACTGACAGACTGACTGAATAAGGCTGACTGACTGACTGACTGAGACTGGACTGGACTGACTGACTGACTGACTGACTGAGACTGACTGACTGCTTTAGTGACTAACTGACTGCACAGGACTGACCGACTGACTGACTTACTGACTGCCTGACTGACTGACAGACTGAATGACTGACTGACTGAGACTAAATGACTGACTGACTGAGACTAAATGACTGACTGCTTGACTGACTGGCTGAAGGACTAACTGACTGACTGAGTGACTGACTGACTGGACTGACTGACTGAGACTGAATGACTGAGTGCTTGACTGATTGACTGTCAGACTGACTGACTGACTTCGCAAAAGGGAAAAATAAAAAAAAAGAAATATAAAATTAGAAAAAAATATTTGCATTTAAGATTTCCTTTCCGGCTGGGATTTGAACCCAGGGCGACACTCATGGAAGCCCAACGCTCTCGCCAATATACTATCGGATCTCTGTTGAGCGGTGTCTTAATTATAATAAAAACAAAAAAATGCACCTTAGTAATTATTGATCTAAAATCTTTGAAATCTAAAGGTCGAATGATTAAACTGACTCAGAATTTTCTTCCGTACATAAATAATCCAAATTTGCAAAAGAAAGAAATTGAAAAAAAAAGAATCTTCAAATTAGAAGAGAAATTTATACATGGAAGATTTTCGTTCCGGCCGGGACTCGAACCCAGTACCACGCGCTTGGAACCCAACGGTCTAGCCATTAGGCTATCGGAGCTCTGTCGGTGGGAGTTTTAAATATAATAAAAACAAAAAATGCACCTTGGTAATTGTTTATTTAAACACTTTGAAATTTACAGGTCGAATAATTAAACTGACTCAGAATTTTTCTCCCTACATAAATAATCAATATTCGCAAAAGAGAAAAATTAAAAAAAAAAGAAGAAGAAATTTCAAATTAGAAACTAAAAGTATACATTGAAGATTTTCGTTCAGGCTGGGACTCGAACCCAGGGCCACTCGCTTGGAAGCCTAACACTCTAGCCATTAGTCTATGAGATCTCTGTCGGTGGGAGTTTTAAATATAATAAAAACAAAAAATGCACCTTGGTAATTGTTTATTTAAACACTTTGAAATCTTCGTGTCGAAAAATTAAACTGACTCAGAATTTTCTTCCCTACATAAATAATCAATAATTGCAAAGGAAAGAAATTGAAAAAAAAAAGAATTTTCAAATTAGAAAAGAAATATATACATTGAAGATATTCGTTCCGGCTGGGACTCGAACCCAGGCCACTCGCTTGGAAGACCAGCGGTCTAGCCATTAGGCTATCGGAGTTCTGTCGGTCGGAGCCTTACTGCCTGACTGAGACTGCCTGACTGACAGACTGACTGAATGACTAACTGATACTGACTGACTGACTGATACTGATTGACTGACTGACTCACTGATTGACCGAGACTGACTGACTGACCGAGACTGACTGACTGACCGAGACTGACTGACTGACTGCCTGACTGACTGAGACTGGACTGGACTGACTGACTGACTGACTGAGACTAAATGACTGACTGCTTGACTGACTGGCTGAATGACTAACTGGCTGACTGAGACTGACTGACTGACTGCCTAACTGACTGAGTGACTGACTGATTGGACTGACTGACCGTCTGACTGAGACTGAATGACTGACTGCTTGACTGACTGACTGGTCTGGACTGACCGACTGACAGACTGACTGACTGACTGAGACTGACTGACTGAATGACTAACTGACTGACTGACTGACAGAATGACTGAATGAGGCTGAGTGACTGACTGCCTGACTGACTGAATAAGGATGACTGACAGACTGACTGAATAAGGCTGACTGACTGACTGACCGAGACTGACTGACTGACTGACTGAGACTGGACTGGACTGACTGACTGACTGACTGACTGAGACTGACTGACTGCTTTAGTGACTAACTGACTGCACAGGACTGACCGACTGACTGACTGACTGACTGCCTGACTGACTGACTGACTGAATGACTGACTGACTGAGACTAAATGACTGACTGCTTGACTGACTGGCTGAAGGACTAACTGACTGACTAAGTGACTGACTGACTGGACTGACTGACTGAGACTGAATGACTGAGTGCTTGACTGATTGACTGTCAGACTGACTGACTGACTTCGCAAAAGGGAAAAATAAAAAAAAGAATTATAAAATTAGAAAAAAATATTTGCATTTAACTTTTCCTTTCCGGCCGGGGCTCGAACCCAGTACCACGCGCTAGGAACCCAACGGTCTAGCCATTAGGCTATCGGAGCTCTGTCGATGGAAGTCTTAAATATAATAAAAACAAAAAATGCACCTTGGTAATTATTGATTCAAACACTTTGAAATTTACAGGTCGAATAATTAAACTGACTCAGAATTTTTCTCCCTACATAAATAATCAATATTCGCAAAAGAGAAAAATTAAAAAAAAAAGAAGAAGAAATTTCAAATTAGAAACTAAAAGTATACATTGAAGATTTTCGTTCAGGCTGGGACTCGAACCCAGGGCCACTCGCTTGGAAGCCTAACACTCTAGCCATTAGTCTATGGGAGCTCTGTCGGTGGGAGTTTTAAATATAATAAAAACAAAAAATGCACCTTGGTAATTGTTTATTTAAACACTTTGAAATCTTCGTGTCGAAAAATTAAACTGACTCAGAATTTTCTTCCCTACATAAATAATCAATAATTGCAAAGGAAAGAAATTGAAAAAAAAAAGAATTTTCAAATTAGAAAAGAAATATATACATTGAAGATATTCGCTCCGGCTGGGACTCGAACCCAGGCCACTCGCTTGGAAGACCAGCGGTCTAGCCATTAGGCTATCGGAGTTCTGTCGAGCGGAGTCTTACTGCCTGACTGATACTGCCTGACTGATACTGCCTGACTGATACTGCCTGACTGACAGACTGACTCACTGACTGACTGATACTGACTGACTGACTCACTGACTGACCGAGACTGACTGACTAACTGCCTGACTGACTGAGACTGGACTGACTGACTGACTGACTGACTGACTAAATGACTGACTGAGACTGACTGACTGACTGCTTGACTCTCTGACTGGCTATTTCACTGACTGACTGAATGACTAAATGACTGACTGACACTGACTGACTGACTGCTTGACTACCTGACTGACTAACTGACTGGACAGGACTGACCGACTGACTGACTGACAGACTGACTGAATAAGGATGACTGACAGACTGACTCAATAAGGCTGACTGACTGACTGACTGACAGACTGACTGAATAAGGCTGACCGACTGACTGACTGCCTGACTGACTGACTGACTGAATGACTGACTGACTGACTGACCGAGACTGACTGACTGACTGACTGAGACTGGACTGGACTGACTGACTGACTGACTGACTGACTGAGACTGACTGACTGCTTTAGTGAATAACTGACTGCACAGGACTGACCGACTGACTGACTGACTGACTGCCTGACTGACTGACTGACTGAATGACTGACTGACTGAGACTAAATGACTGACTGCTTGTCTGACTGGCTGAAGGACTAACTGACTGACTGAGTGACTGACTGACTGGACTGACTGACTGAGACTGAATGACTGAGTGCTTGACTGATTGACTGTCAGACTGACTGACTGACTTCGCAAAAGGGAAAAATAAAAAAAAAAGAATTATAAAATTAGAAAAAAATATTTGCATTTAAGATTTCCTTTCCGGCCGGGACTCGAACCCAGTACCACGCGCTAGGAACCCAACGGTCTAGCCATTAGGCTATCGGAGCTCTGTCGACGGAAGTCTTAAATATAATAAAAACAAAAAATGCACCTTGGTAATTATTGATTCAAACACTTTGAAATTTACAGGTCGAATAATTAAACTGACTCAGAATTTTTCTCCCTACATAAATAATCAATATTCGCAAAAGAGAAAAATTAAAAAAAAAAAGAAGAAGAAATTTCAAATTAGAAACTAAAAGTATACATTGAAGATTTTCGTTCAGGCTGGGACTCGAACCCAGGGCCACTCGCTTGGAAGCCTAACACTCTAGCCATTAGTCTATGTGAGCTCTGTCGGTGGGAGTTTTAAATATAATAAAAACAAAAAATGCACCTTGGTAATTGTTTATTTAAACACTTTGAAATCTTCGTGTCGAAAAATTAAACTGACTCAGAATTTTCTTCCCTACATAAATAATCAATAATTGCAAAGGAAAGAAATTGAAAAAAAAAAGAATTTTCAAATTAGAAAAGAAATATATACATTGAAGATATTCGCTCCGGCTGGGACTCGAACCCAGGCCACTCGCTTGGAAGACCAACGGTCTAGCCATTAGGCTATCGGAGTTCTGTCGAGCGGAGTCTTACTGCCTGACTGATACTGCCTGACTGACAGACTGACTCACTGACTGACTGACTCACTGACTGACTGATACTGTCTGACTGACTCACTGACTGACCGAGGCTGACTGACTAACTGCCTGACTGACTGAGACTGGACTGACTGACTGACTGACTGACTAACTGACTGACTGAGACTGACTGACTGACTGCTTGACTCTCTGACTGGCTATTTCACTGACTGACTGAATGACTAAATGACTGACTGACACTGACTGACTGACTGCTTGACTACCTGACTGACTGCTTGACTGACTAACTGACTGGACAGGACTGACCGACTGACTGACTGACAGACTGACTGAATAAGGATGACTGACAGACTGACTGAATAAGGCTGACTGACTGACTGACTGACAGACTGACTGAATAAGGCTGACCGACTGACTGACTGCCTGACTGACTGAATGACTGACTGACTGACTGACTGACTGACTGAGACTGACTGACTGCTTTAGTGACTAACTGACTGCACAGGACTGACCGACTGACTGACTGACTGACTGCCTGACTGACTGACTGACTGAATGACTGACTGACTGAGACTAAATGACTGACTGCTTGACTGACTGGCTGAAGGACTAACTGACTGACTGAGTGACTGACTGACTGGACTGACTGACTGAGACTGAATGACTGAGTGCTTGACTGATTGACTGTCAGACTGACTGACTGACTTCGCAAAAGGGAAAAATAAAAAAAAAAGAATTATAAAATTAGAAAAAAATATTTGCATTTAATATTTCCTTTACGGCCGGGACTCGAACCCAGTACCACGCGCTAGGAACCCAACAGTCTAGCCATTAGGCTATCGGAGCTCTGTCGATGGAAGTCTTAAATATAATAAAAACAAAAAATGCACCTTGGTAATTATTGATTCAAACACTTTGAAATTTACAGGTCGAATAATTAAACTGACTCAGAATTTTTCTCCCTACATAAATAGTCAATATTCGCAAAAGAGAAAAATTAAAAAAAAAAGAAGAAGAAATTTCAAATTAGAAACTAAAAGTATACATTGAAGATTTTCGTTCAGGCTGGGACTCGAACCCAGGGCCACTCGCTTGGAAGCCTAACACTCTAGCCATTAGTCTATGGGAGCTCTGTCGGTGGGAGTTTTAAATATAATAAAAACAAAAAATGCACCTTGGTAATTGTTTATTTAAACACTTTGAAATCTTCGTGTCGAAAAATTAAACTGACTCAGAATTTTCTTCCCTACATAAATAATCAATAATTGCAAAGGAAAGAAATTGAAAAAAAAAAGAATTTTCAAATTAGAAAAGAAATATATACATTGAAGATATTCGCTCCGGCTGGGACTCGAACCCAGGCCACTCGCTTGGAAGACCAGCGGTCTAGCCAATAGGCTATCGGAGTTCTGTCGAGCGGAGTCTTACTGCCTGACTGACAGACTGACTCACTGACTGACTGATACTGTCTGACTGACTCACTGACTGACCGAGGCTGACTGACTAACTGCCTGACTGACTGAGACTGGACTGACTGACTGACTGACTGACTAACTGACTGACTGAGACTGACTGACTGACTGCTTGACTCTCTGACTGGCTATTTCACTGACTGACTGAATGACTAAATGACTGACTGACACTGACTGACTGACTGCTTGACTACCTGACTGACTGCTTGACTGACTAACTGACTGGACAGGACTGACCGACTGACTGACTGACAGACTGACTGAATAAGGATGACTGACAGACTGACTGAATAAGGCTGACTGACTGACTGACTGACAGACTGACTGAATAAGGCTGACCGACTGACTGACTGCCTGACTGACTGACTGACTGAATGACTGACTGACTGACTGACCGAGACTGACTGACTGACTGACTGAGACTGGACTGGACTGACTGACTGACTGACTGACTGAGACTGACTGACTGCTTTAGTGACTAACTGACTGCACAGGACTGACCGACTGACTGACTGACTGACTGCCTGACTGACTGACTGACTGAATGACTGACTGACTGAGACTAAATGACTGACTGCTTGACTGACTGGCTGAAGGACTAACTGACTGACTGAGTGACTGACTGACTGACTGGACTGACTGACTGAGACTGAATGACTGAGTGCTTGACTGATTGACTGTCAGACTGACTGACTGACTTCGCAAAAGGGAAAAATAAAAAAAAAAGAATTATAAAATTAGAAAAAAATATTTGCATTTAAGATTTCCTTTCCGGCCGGGACTCGAACCCAGTACCACGCGCTAGGAACCCAACGGTCTAGCCATTAGGCTATCGGAGCTCTGTCGATGGAAGTCTTAAATATAATAAAAAAAAATGCACCTTGGTAATTATTGATTCAAACACTTTGAAATTTACAGGTCGAATAATTAAACTGACTCAGAATTTTTCTCCCTACATAAATAATCAATATTCGCAAAAGAGAAAAATTAAAAAAAAAAAGAAGAAGAAATTTCAAATTAGAAACTAAAAGTATACATTGAAGATTTTCGTTCAGGCTGGGACTCGAACCCAGGGCCACTCGCTTGGAAGCCTAACACTCTAGCCATTAGTCTATGTGAGCTCTGTCGGTGGGAGTTTTAAATATAATAAAAACAAAAAATGCACCTTGGTAATTGTTTATTTAAACACTTTGAAATCTTCGTGTCGAAAAATTAAACTGACTCAGAATTTTCTTCCCTACATAAATAATCAATAATTGCAAAGGAAAGAAATTGAAAAAAAAAAGAATTTTCAAATTAGAAAAGAAATATATACATTGAAGATATTCGCTCCGGCTGGGACTCGAACCCAGGCCACTCGCTTGGAAGACCAGCGGTCTAGCCATTAGGCTATCGGAGTTCTGTCGAGCGGAGTCTTACTGCCTGACTGATACTGCCTGACTGACAGACTGACTCACTGACTGACTCATACTGTCTGACTGACTCACTGACTGACCGAGGCTGACTGACTAACTGCCTGACTGACTGAGACTGGACTGACTGACTGACTGACTGACTGACTGACTAACTGACTGACTGAGACTGACTGACTGACTGCTTGACTCTCTGACTGGCTATTTCACTGACTGACTGACTGGACAGGACTGACCGACTGACTGACTGACAGACTGACTGAATAAGGATGACTGACAGACTGACTGAATAAGGCTGACTGACTGACTGACTGACAGACTGACTGAATAAGGCTGACCGACTGACTGACTGCCTGACTGACTGAATGACTGACTGACTGACTGACTGACTGACTGAGACTGACTGACTGCTTTAGTGACTAAATGACTGCACAGGACTGACCGACTGACTGACTGACTGACTGCCTGACTGACTGACTGACTGAATGACTGACTGACTGAGACTAAATGACTGACTGCTTGACTGACTGGCTGAAGGACTAACTGACTGACTGAGTGACTGACTGACTGGACTGACTGACTGAGACTGAATGACTGAGTGCTTGACTGATTGACTGTCAGACTGACTGACTGACTTCGCAAAAGGGAAAAATAAAAAAAAAAGAATTATAAAATTAGAAAAAAATATTTGCATTTAATATTTCCTTTCCGGCCGGGACTCGAACCCAGTACCACGCGCTTGGAACCCAACGGTCTAGCCATTAGGCTATCGGAGCTCTGTCGGTGGGAGTTTTAAATATAATAAAAACAAAAAATGCACCTTGGTAATTGTTTATTTAAACACTTTGAAATTTACAGGTCGAATAATTAAACTGACTCAGAATTTTTCTCCCTACATAAATAATCAATATTCGCAAAAGAGAAAAATTAAAAAAAAAAGAAGAAGAAATTTCAAATTAGAAACTAAAAGTATACATTGAAGATTTTCGTTCAGGCTGGGACTCGAACCCAGGGCCACTCGCTTGGAAGCCTAACACTCTAGCCATTAGTCTATGGGAGCTCTGTCGGTGGGAGTTTTAAATATAATAAAAACAAAAAATGCACCTTGGTAATTGTTTATTTAAACACTTTGAAATCTTCGTGTCGAAAAATTAAACTGACTCAGAATTTTCTTCCCTACATAAATAATCAATAATTGCAAAGGAAAGAAATTGAAAAAAAAAAGAATTTTCAAATTAGAAAAGAAATATATACATTGAAGATATTCGCTCCGGCTGGGACTCGAACCCAGGCCACTCGCTTGGAAGACCAGCGGTCTAGCCAATAGGCTATCGGAGTTCTGTCGAGCGGAGTCTTACTGCCTGACTGATACTGCCTGACTCACTGACTGACTGATACTGACTGACTGACTCACTGACTGAAGGAGACTGACTGACTAACTGCCTGACTGACTGAGACTGGACTGACTGACTGACTGACTGACTGACTGACTAACTGACTGACTGAGACTGACTGACTGACTGCTTGACTCTCTGACTGGCTATTTCACTGACTGACTGAATGACTAAATGACTGACTGACACTGACTGACTGACTGCTTGACTACCTGACTGACTGCTTGACTGACTAACTGACTGGACAGGACTGACCGACTGACTGACTGACAGACTGACTGAATAAGGATGACTGACAGACTGACTGAATAAGGCTGACTGACTGACTGACTGACAGACTGACTGAATAAGGCTGACCGACTGACTGACTGCCTGACTGACTGACTGACTGAATGACTGACTGACTGACTGACCGAGACTGACTGACTGACTGAGACTGGACTGGACTGACTGACTGACTGACTGACTGAGACTGACTGACTGCTTTAGTGACTAACTGACTGCACAGGACTGACCGACTGACTGACTGACTGACTGCCTGACTGACTGACTGACTGAATGACTGACTGACTGAGACTAAATGACTGACTGCTTGACTGACTGGCTGAAGGACTAACTGACTGACTGAGTGACTGACTGACTGACTGGACTGACTGACTGAGACTGAATGACTGAGTGCTTGACTGATTGACTGTCAGACTGACTGACTGACTTCGCAAAAGGGAAAAATAAAAAAAAAAGAATTATAAAATTAGAAAAAAATATTTGCATTTAAGATTTCCTTTCCGGCCGGGACTCGAACCCAGTACCACGCGCTAGGAACCCAACGGTCTAGCCATTAGGCTATCGGAGCTCTGTCGATGGAAGTCTTAAATATAATTAAAAAAAATGCACCTTGGTAATTATTGATTCAAACACTTTGAAATTTACAGGTCGAATAATTAAACTGACTCAGAATTTTTCTCCCTACATAAATAATCAATATTCGCAAAAGAGAAAAATTAAAAAAAAAAAGAAGAAGAAATTTCAAATTAGAAACTAAAAGTATACATTGAAGATTTTCGTTCAGGCTGGGACTCGAACCCAGGGCCACTCGCTTGGAAGCCTAACACTCTAGCCATTAGTCTATGTGAGCTCTGTCGGTGGGAGTTTTAAATATAATAAAAACAAAAAATGCACCTTGGTAATTGTTTATTTAAACACTTTGAAATCTTCGTGTCGAAAAATTAAACTGACTCAGAATTTTCTTCCCTACATAAATAATCAATAATTGCAAAGGAAAGAAATTGAAAAAAAAAAGAATTTTCAAATTAGAAAAGAAATATATACATTGAAGATATTCGCTCCGGCTGGGACTCGAACCCAGGCCACTCGCTTGGAAGACCAGCGGTCTAGCCATTAGGCTATCGGAGTTCTGTCGAGCGGAGTCTTACTGCCTGACTGATACTGCCTGACTGACAGACTGACTCACTGACTGACTGATACTGTCTGACTGACTCACTGACTGACCGAGGCTGACTGACTAACTGCCTGACTGACTGAGACTGGACTGACTGACTGACTGACTGACTGACTGACTAACTGACTGACTGAGACTGACTGACTGACTGCTTGACTCTCTGACTGGCTATTTCACTGACTGACTGAATGACTAAATGACTGACTGACACTGACTGACTGACTGCTTGACTACCTGACTGACTGCTTGACTGACTAACTGACTGGACAGGACTGACCGACTGACTGACTGACAGACTGACTGAATAAGGATGACTGACAGACTGACTGAATAAGGCTGACTGACTGACTGACTGACAGACTGACTGAATAAGGCTGACCGACTGACTGACTGCCTGACTGACTGAATGACTGACTGACTGACTGACTGACTGACTGAGACTGACTGACTGCTTTAGTGACTAACTGACTGCACAGGACTGACCGACTGACTGACTGACTGACTGCCTGACTGACTGACTGACTGAATGACTGACTGACTGAGACTAAATGACTGACTGCTTGACTGACTGGCTGAAGGACTAACTGACTGACTGAGTGACTGACTGACTGGACTGACTGACTGAGACTGAATGACTGAGTGCTTGACTGATTGACTGTCAGACTGACTGACTGACTTCGCAAAAGGGAAAAATAAAAAAAAAAGAATTATAAAATTAGAAAAAAATATTTGCATTTAATATTTCCTTTCCGGCCGGGACTCGAACCCAGTACCACGCGCTTGGAACCCAACGGTCTAGCCATTAGGCTATCGGAGCTCTGTCGGTGGGAGTTTTAAATATAATAAAAACAAAAAATGCACCTTGGTAATTGTTTATTTAAACACTTTGAAATTTACAGGTCGAATAATTAAACTGACTCAGAATTTTTCTCCCTACATAAATAATCAATATTCGCAAAAGAGAAAAATTTAAAAAAAAAGAAGAAGAAATTTCAAATTAGAAACTAAAAGTATACATTGAAGCTTTTCGTTCAGGCTGGGACTCGAACCCAGGGCCACTCGCTTGGAAGCCTAACACTCTAGCCATTAGTCTATGAGATCTCTGTCGGTGGGAGTTTTAAATATAATAAAAACAAAAAATGCACCTTGGTAATTGTTTATTTAAACACTTTGAAATCTTCGTGTCGAAAAATTAAACTGACTCAGAATTTTCTTCCCTACATAAATAATCAATAATTGCAAAGGAAAGAAATTGAAAAAAAAAAGAATTTTCAAATTAGAAAAGAAATATATACATTGAAGATATTCGTTCCGGCTGGGACTCGAACCCAGGCCACTCGCTTGGAAGACCAGCGGTCTAGCCATTAGGCTATCGGAGTTCTGTCGGTCGGAGCCTTACTGCCTGACTGAGACTGCCTGACTGACAGACTGACTGAATGACTAACTGATACTGACTGACTGACTGATACTGATTGACTGACTGACTCACTGATTGACCGAGACTGACTGACTGACCGAGACTGACTGACTGACCGAGACTGACTGACTGACTGCCTGACTGACTGAGACTGGACTGGACTGACTGACTGACTGACTGAGACTAAATGACTGACTGCTTGACTGACTGGCTGAATGACTAACTGACTGACTGAGACTGACTGACTGACTGCCTAACTGACTGAGTGACTGACTGATTGGACTGACTGACCGTCTGACTGAGACTGAATGACTGACTGCTTGACTGACTGACTGGTCTGGACTGACCGACTGACAGACTGACTGACTGACTGACTGAGACTGACTGACTGAATGACTAACTGACTGACTGACTGACAGAATGACTGAATGAGGCTGAGTGACTGACTGCCTGACTGACTGAATAAGGATGACTGACAGACTGACTGAATAAGGCTGACTGACTGACTGACTGAGACTGGACTGGACTGACTGACTGACTGACTGACTGAGACTGACTGACTGCTTTAGTGACTAACTGACTGCACAGGACTGACCGACTGACTGACTGACTGACTGCCTGACTGACTGACTGACTGAATGACTGACTGACTGACACTAAATGACTGACTGCTTGACTGACTGGCTGAAGGACTAACTGACTGACTAAGTGACTGACTGACTGGACTGACTGACTGAGACTGAATGACTGAGTGCTTGACTGATTGACTGTCAGACTGACTGACTGACTTCGCAAAAGGGAAAAATAAAAAAAAAGAATTATAAAATTAGAAAAAAAATTTGCATTTAACTTTTCCTTTCCGGCCGGGACTCGAACCCAGTACCACGCGCTAGGAACCCAACGGTCTAGCCATTAGGCTATCGGAGCTCTGTCGATGGAAGTCTTAAATATAATAAAAACAAAAAATGCACCTTGGTAATTATTGATTCAAACACTTTGAAATTTACAGGTCGAATAATTAAACTGACTCAGAATTTTTCTCCCTACATAAATAATCAATATTCGCAAAAGAGAAAAATTAAAAAAAAAAGAAGAAGAAATTTCAAATTAGAAACTAAAAGTATACATTGAAGATTTTCGTTCAGGCTGGGACTCGAACCCAGGGCCACTCGCTTGGAAGCCTAACACTCTAGCCATTAGTCTATGGGAGCTCTGTCGGTGGGAGTTTTAAATATAATAAAAACAAAATATGCACCTTGGTAATTGTTTATTTAAACACTTTGAAATCTTCGTGTCGAAAAATTAAACTGACTCAGAATTTTCTTCCCTACATAAATAATCAATAATTGCAAAGGAAAGAAATTGAAAAAAAAAAGAATTTTCAAATTAGAAAAGAAATATATACATTGAAGATATTCGCTCCGGCTGGGACTCGAACCCAGGCCACTCGCTTGGAAGACCAGCGGTCTAGCCATTAGGCTATCGGAGTTCTGTCGGGCGCAGTCTTACTGCCTGACTGATACTGCCTGACTGACAGACTGACTCACTGACTGACTGATACTGACTGACTGACTCACTGACTGACCGAGACTGACTGACTAACTGCCTGACTGACTGAGACTGGACTGACTGACTGACTGACTGACTGACTGACTAACTGACTGACTGAGACTGACTGACTGACTGCTTGACTCTCTGAGTGGCTATTTCACTGACTGACTGAATGACTAAATGACTGACTGACACTGACTGACTGACTGCTTGACTACCTGACTGACTAACTGACTGGACAGGACTGACCGACTGACTGACTGACAGACTGACTGAATAAGGATGACTGACAGACTGACTGAATAAGGCTGACTGACTGACTGACTGACAGACTGACTGAATAAGGCTGAACGACTGACTGACTGCCTGACTGACTGACTGACTGAATGACTGACTGACTGACTGACCGAGACTGACTGACTGACTGACTGAGACTGGACTGGACTGACTGACTGACTGACTGACTGAGACTGACTGACTGCTTTAGTGACTAACTGACTGCACAGGACTGACCGACTGACTGACTGACTGACTGCCTGACTGACTGACTGACTGAATGACTGACTGACTGAGACTAAATGACTGACTGCTTGACTGACTGGCTGAAGGACTAACTGACTGACTGAGTGACTGACTGACTGGACTGACTGACTGAGACTGAATGACTGAGTGCTTGACTGATTGACTGTCAGACTGACTGACTGACTTCGCAAAAGGGAAAAATAAAAAAAAAAGAATTATAAAATTAGAAAAAAATATTTGCATTTAAGATTTCCTTTCCGGCCGGGACTCGAACCCAGTACCACGCGCTAGGAACCCAACGGTCTAGCCATTAGGCTATCGGAGCTCTGTCGATGGAAGTCTTAAATATAATAAAAACAAAAAATGCACCTTGGTAATTATTGATTCAAACACTTTGAAATTTACAGGTCGAATAATTAAACTGACTCAGAATTTTTCTCCCTACATAAATAATCAATATTCGAAAGAAAGAGAAAAATTAAAAAAAAAAGAAGAAGAAATTTCAAATTAGAAACTAAAAGTATACATTGAAGATTTTCGTTCAGGCTGGGACTCGAACCCAGGGCCACTCGCTTGGAAGCCTAACACTCTAGCCATTAGTCTATGGGAGCTCTGTCGGTGGGAGTTTTAAATATAATAAAAACAAAAAATGCACCTTGGTAATTGTTTATTTAAACACTTTGAAATCTTCGTGTCGAAAAATTAAACTGACTCAGAATTTTCTTCCCTACATAAATAATCAATAATTGCAAAGGAAAGAAATTGAAAAAAAAAAGAATTTTCAAATTAGAAAAGAAATATATACATTGAAGATATTCGCTCCGGCTGGGACTCGAACCCAGGCCACTCGCTTGGAAGACCAGCGGTCTAGCCATTAGGCTATCGGAGTTCTGTCGAGCGGAGTCTTACTGCCTGACTGATACTGCCTGACTGACAGACTGACTCACTGACTGACTGATACTGACTGACTGACTCACTGACTGACCGAGACTGACTGACTAACTGCCTGACTGACTGAGACTGGACTGACTGACTGACTGACTGACTGACTAACTGACTGACTGAGACTGACTGACTGACTGCTTGACTCTCTGACTGGCTATTTCACTGACTGACTGAATGACTAAATGACTGACTGACACTGACTGACTGACTGCTTGACTACCTGACTGACTGCTTGACTGACTAACTGACTGGACAGGACTGACCGACTGACTGACTGACAGACTGACTGAATAAGGATGACTGACAGACTGACTGAATAAGGCTGACTGACTGACTGACTGACAGACTGACTGAATAAGGCTGACCGACTGACTGACTGCCTGACTGACTGACTGACTGAATGACTGACTGACTGACTGACCGAGACTGACTGACTGACTGACTGAGACTGGACTGGAATGACTGACTGACTGACTGACTGAGACTGACTGACTGCTTTAGTGAATAACTGACTGCACAGGACTGACCGACTGACTGACTGACTGACTGCCTGACTGACTGACTGACTGAATGACTGACTGACTGAGACTAAATGACTGACTGCTTGTCTGACTGGCTGAAGGACTAACTGACTGACTGAGTGACTGACTGACTGGACTGACTGACTGAGACTGAATGACTGAGTGCTTGACTGATTGACTGTCAGACTGACTGACTGACTTCGCAAAAGGGAAAAATAAAAAAAAAAGAATTATAAAATTAGAAAAAAATATTTGCATTTAAGATTTCCTTTCCGGCCGGGACTCGAACCCAGTACCACGCGCTAGGAACCCAACGGTCTAGCCATTAGGCTATCGGAGCTCTGTCGATGGAAGTCTTAAATATAATAAAAACAAAAAATGCACCTTGGTAATTATTGATTCAAACACTTTGAAATTTACAGGTCGAATAATTAAACTGACTCAGAATTTTTCTCCCTACATAAATAATCAATATTCGCAAAAGAGAAAAATTTAAAAAAAAGAAGAAGAAATTTCAAATTAGAAACTAAAAGTATACATTGAAGATTTTCGTTCAGGCTGGGACTCGAACCCAGGGCCACTCGCTTGGAAGCCTAACACTCTAGCCATTAGTCTATGTGAGCTCTGTCGGTGGGAGTTTTAAATATAATAAAAACAAAAAATGCACCTTGGTAATTGTTTATTTAAACACTTTGAAATCTTCGTGTCGAAAAATTAAACTGACTCAGAATTTTCTTCCCTACATAAATAATCAATAATTGCAAAGGAAAGAAATTGAAAAAAAAAAGAATTTTCAAATTAGAAAAGAAATATATACATTGAAGATATTCGCTCCGGCTGGGACTCGAACCCAGGCCACTCGCTTGGAAGACCAGCGGTCTAGCCATTAGGCTATCGGAGTTCTGTCGAGCGGAGTCTTACTGCCTGACTGATACTGCCTGACTGACAGACTGACTCACTGACTGACTGATACTGTCTGACTGACTCACTGACTGACCGAGGCTGACTGACTAACTGCCTGACTGACTGAGACTGGACTGACTGACTGACTGACTGACTGACTGACTAACTGACTGACTGAGACTGACTGACTGACTGACTGCTTGACTCTCTGACTGGCTATTTCACTGACTGACTGAATGACTAAATGACTGACTGACACTGACTGACTGACTGCTTGACTACCTGACTGACTGCTTGACTGACTAACTGACTGGACAGGACTGACCGACTGACTGACTGACAGACTGACTGAATAAGGATGACTGACAGACTGACTGAATAAGGCTGACCGACTGACTGACTGACAGACTGACTGAATAAGGCTGACCGACTGACTGACTGCCTGACTGACTGAATGACTGACTGACTGACTGACTGACTGACTGAGACTGACTGACTGCTTTAGTGACTAACTGACTGCACAGGACTGACCGACTGACTGACTGACTGACTGCCTGACTGACTGACTGACTGAATGACTGACTGACTGAGACTAAATGACTGACTGCTTGACTGACTGGCTGAAGGACTAACTGACTGACTGAGTGACTGACTGACTGGACTGACTGACTGAGACTGAATGACTGAGTGCTTGACTGATTGACTGTCAGACTGACTGACTGACTTCGCAAAAGGGAAAAATAAAAAAAAAAGAATTATAAAATTAGAAAAAAATATTTGCATTTAATATTTCCTTTCCGGCCGGGACTCGAACCCAGTACCACGCGCTAGGAACCCAACCGTCTAGCCATTAGGCTATCGGAGCTCTGTCGATGGAAGTCTTAAATATAATAAAAACAAAAAATGCACCTTGGTAATTATTGATTCAAACTCTTTGAAATTTACAGGTCGAATAATTAAACTGACTCAGAATTTTTCTCCCTACATAAATAGTCAATATTCGCAAAAGAGAAAAATTAAAAAAAAAAGAAGAAGAAATTTCAAATTAGAAACTAAAAGTATACATTGAAGATTTTCGTCCAGGCTGGGACTCGAACCCAGGGCCACTCGCTTGGAAGCCTAACACTCTAGCCATTAGTCTATGGGAGCTCTGTCGGTGGGAGTTTTAAATATAATAAAAACAAAAAATGCACCTTGGTAATTGTTTATTTAAACACTTTGAAATCTTCGTGTCGAAAAATTAAACTGACTCAGAATTTTCTTCCCTACATAAATAATCAATAATTGCAAAGGAAAGAAATTGAAAAAAAAAAGAATTTTCAAATTAGAAAAGAAATATATACATTGAAGATATTCGCTCCGGCTGGGACTCGAACCCAGGCCACTCGCTTGGAAGACCAGCGGTCTAGCCAATAGGCTATCGGAGTTCTGTCGAGCGGAGTCTTACTGCCTGACTGATACTGCCTGACTCACTGACTGACTGATACTGACTGACTGACTCACTGACTGAAGGAGACTGACTGACTAACTGCCTGACTGACTGAGACTGGACTGACTGACTGACTGACTGACTGACTGACTAACTGACTGACTGAGACTGACTGACTGACTGCTTGACTCTCTGACTGGCTATTTCACTGACTGACTGAATGACTAAATGACTGACTGACACTGACTGACTGACTGCTTGACTACCTGACTGACTGCTTGACTGACTAACTGACTGGACAGGACTGACCGACTGACTGACTGACAGACTGACTGAATAAGGATGACTGACAGACTGACTGAATAAGGCTGACTGACTGACTGACTGACAGACTGACTGAATAAGGCTGACCGACTGACTGACTGCCTGACTGACTGACTGACTGAATGACTGACTGACTGACTGACCGAGACTGACTGACTGACTGACTGAGACTGGACTGGACTGACTGACTGACTGACTGACTGAGACTGACTGACTGCTTTAGTGACTAACTGACTGCACAGGACTGACCGACTGACTGACTGACTGACTGCCTGACTGACTGACTGACTGAATGACTGACTGACTGAGACTAAATGACTGACTGCTTGACTGACTGGCTGAAGGACTAACTGACTGACTGAGTGACTGACTGACTGACTGGACTGACTGACTGAGACTGAATGACTGAGTGCTTGACTGATTGACTGTCAGACTGACTGACTGACTTCGCAAAAGGGAAAAATAAAAAAAAAAGAATTATAAAATTAGAAAAAAATATTTGCATTTAAGATTTCCTTTCCGGCCGGGACTCGAACCCAGTACCACGCGCTAGGAACCCAACGGTCTAGCCATTAGGCTATCGGAGCTCTGTCGATGGAAGTCTTAAATATAATAAAAAAAAATGCACCTTGGTAATTATTGATTCAAACACTTTGAAATTTACAGGTCGAATAATTAAACTGACTCAGAATTTTTCTCCCTACATAAATAATCAATATTCGCAAAAGAGAAAAATTGAAAAAAAAAAGAAGAAGAAATTTCAAATTAGAAACTAAAAGTATACATTGAAGATTTTCGTTCAGGCTGGGACTCGAACACAGGGCCACTCGCTTGGAAGCATAACACTCTAGCCATTAGTCTTTGGGAGCTCTGTCGGTGGGAGTTTTAATTATAATAAAAACAAAAAATGCACCTTGGTAATTGTTTATTTAAACACTTTGAAATCTTCGTGTCGAAAAATTAAACTGACTCAGAATTTTCTTCCCTACATAAATAATCAATAATTGCAAAGGAAAGAAATTGAAAAAAAAAAAGAATTTTCAAATTAGAAAAGAAATATTTTTATTGAAGATATTCGCTCCGGCTGGGACTCGAACCCAGGCCACTCGCTTGGAAGACCAGCGGTCTAGCCATTAGGCTATCGGAGTTCTATCGAGCGGAGTCTTACTGCCTGACTGATACTGCCTGACTGACAGACTGACTCACTGACTGACTGATACTGACTGACTGACTCACTGACTGACCGAGACTGACTGACTAACTGCCTGACTGACTGAGACTGGACTGACTGACTGACTGACTGACTCACTGACTGACTGACTCACTGACTAACTGACTGACTGAGACTGACTGACTGACTGCTTGACTCTCTGACTGGCTATTTCACTGACTGACTGAATGACTAAATGACTGACTGACACTGACTGACTGACTAAATGACTGACTGACACTGACTGACTGACTGCTTGACTACCTGACTGACTGCTTGACTAACTGACTGGACAGGACTGACCGACTGACTGACTGACAGACTGACTGAATAAGGATGACTGACAGACTGACTGAATAAGGCTGACTGACAGACTGACTGAATAAGGCTGACCGACTGACTGACTGCCTGACTGACTGACTGACCGAGACTGACTGACTGACTGACTGAGACTGGACTGGACTGACTGACTGACTGACTGACTGAGACTGACTGACTGCTTTAGTGACTAACTGACTGCACAGGACTGACCGACTGACTGACTGACTGACTGCCTGACTGACTGACTGACTGAATGACTGACTGACTGAGACTAAATGACTGACTGCTTGACTGACTGGCTGAAGGACTAACTGACTGACTGAGTGACTGACTGACTGGACTGACTGACTGAGACTGAATGACTGAGTGCTTGACTGATTGACTGTCAGACTGACTGACTGACTTCGCAAAAGGGAAAAATAAAAAAAAAAGAATTATAAAATTAGAAAAAAATATTTGCATTTAATATTTCCTTTCTTGGCCGGGACTCGAACCCAGTACCACGCGCTAGGAACCCAACAGTCTAGCCATTAGGCTATCGGAGCTCTGTCGATGGAAGTCTTAAATATAATAAAAACAAAAAATGCACCTTGGTAATTATTGATTCAAACACTTTGAAATTTACAGGTCGAATAATTAAACTGACTCAGAATTTTTCTCCCTACATAAATAATCAATATTCGCAAAAGAGAAAAATTAAAAAAAAAAGAAGAAGAAATTTCAAATTAGAAACTAAAAGTATACATTGAAGATTTTCGTTCAGGCTGGGACTCAACCCCGGGGCCACTCGCTTGGAAGCCTAACACTCTAGCCATTAGTCTATGGGAGCTCTGTCGGTGGGAGTTTTAAATATAATAAAAACAAAAAATGCACCTTGGTAATTGTTTATTTAAACACTTTGAAATCTTCGTGTCGAAAAATTAAACTGACTCAGAACTTTCTTCCCTACATAAATAATCAATAATTGCAAAGGAAAGAAATTGAAAAAAAAAAAGAATTTTCAAATTAGAAAAGAAATATATACATTGAAGATATTCGGTCCGGCTGGGACTCGAACCCAGGCCACTCGCTTGGAAGACCAGCGGTCTAGCCATTAGGCTATTGGAGTTCTGTCGAGCGGAGTCTTACTGCCTGACTGATACTGCCTGACTGACAGACTGACTCACTGACTGACTGATACTGACTGACTGATTCACTGACTGACCGAGACTGACTGACTAACTGCCTGACTGACTGAGACTGGACTGACTGACTGACTGACTGACTGACTGACTAACTGACTGACTGAGACTGACTGACTGACTGCTTGACTCTCTGACTGGCTATTTCACTGACTGACTGAATGACTAAATGACTGACTGACACTGACTGACTGACTGCTTGACTACCTGACTGACTGCTTGACTGACTAACTGACTGGACAGGACTGACCGACTGACTGACTGACAGACTGACTGAATAAGGATGACTGACAGACTGACTGAATAAGGATGACTGACAGACTGACTGAATAAGGCTGACCGACTGACTGACTGCCTGACTGACTGAATGACTGACTGACTGACTGACTGACTGACTGAGACTGGACTGGACTGACTGACTGACTGACTGACTGCTTTAGTGATTAACTGACTGCACAGGACTGACCGACTGACTGACTGACTGACTGCCTGACTGACTGACTGACTGAATGACTGACTGACTGAGACTAAATGACTGACTGCTTGACTGACTGGCTGAAGGACTAACTGACTGACTGAGTGACTGACTGACTGGACTGACTGACTGGACTGACTGACTGAGACTGAATGACTGAGTGCTTGACTGATTGACTGTCAGACTGACTGACTGACTTCGCAAAAGGGAAAAATAAAAAAAAAAGAATTATAAAATTAGAAAAAAATATTTGCATTCAATATTTCCTTTCCGGCCGGGACTCGAACCCAGTACCACGCGCTAGGAACCCAAGGGTCTAGCCATTAGGCTATCGGAGCTCTGTCGATGGAAGTCTTAAATATAATAAAAACAAAAAATGCACCTTGGTAATTATTGATTCAAACACTTTGAAATTTACAGGTCGAATAATTAAACTGACTCAGAATTTTTCTCCCTACATAAATAATCAATATTCGCAAAAGAGAAAAATTAAAAAAAAAAGAAGAAGAAATTTCAAATTAGAAACTAAAAGTATACATTGAAGTTTTTCGTTCAGGCTGGGACTCGAACCCAGGGCCACTCGCTTGGAAGCCTAACACTCTAGCCATTAGTCTATGGGAGCTCTGTCGGTGGGAGTTTTAAATATAATAAAAACAAAAAATGCACCTTGGTAATTGTTTATTTAAACACTTTGAAATCTTCGTGTCGAAAAATTAAACTGACTCAGAATTTTCTTCCCTACATAAATAATCAATAATTGCAAAGGAAAGAAATTGAAAAAAAAAGAATTTTCAAATTAGAAAAGAAATATATACATTGAAGATATTCGCTCCGGCTGGGACTCGAACCCAGGCCACTCGCTTGGAAGACCAGCGGTCTAGCCATTAGGCTATCGGAGTTCTGTCGAGCGGAGTCTTACTGCCTGACTGATACTGCCTGACTGACAGACTGACTCACTGACTGACTGATACTGACTGACTGACTCACTGACTGACCGAGACTGACTGACTAACTGCCTGACTGACTGAGACTGGACTGACTGACTGACTGACTGACTGACTGACTAACTGACTGACTGAGACTGACTGACTGACTGCTTGACTCTCTGACTGGCTATTTCACTGACTGACTGAATGACTAAATGACTGACTGACACTGACTGACTGACTGCTTGACTACCTGACTGACTGCTTGACTGACTAACTGACTGGACAGGACTGACCGACTGACTGACTGACAGACTGACTGAATAAGGATGACTGACAGACTGACTGAATAAGGCTGACTGACTGACTGACTGACAGACTGACTGAATAAGGCTGACCGACTGACTGACTGCCTGACTGACTGACTGACTGAATGACTGACTGACTGACTGACCGAGACTGACTGACTGACTGACTGAGACTGGACTGGACTGACTGACTGACTGACTGACTGAGACTGACTGACTGCTTTAGTGACTAACTGACTGCACAGGACTGACCGACTGACTGCCTGACTGACTGCCTGACTGACTGACTGACTGAATGACTGACTGACTGAGACTAAATGACTGACTGCTTGACTGACTGGCTGAAGGACTAACTGACTGACTGAGTGACTGACTGACTGGACTGACTGACTGAGACTGAATGACTGAGTGCTTGACTGATTGACTGTCAGACTGACTGACTGACTTCGCAAAAGGGAAAAATAAAAAAAAAAGAATTATAAAATTAGAAAAAAATATTTGCATTTAAGATTTCCTTTCCGGCCGGGACTCGAACCCAGTACCACGCGCTAGGAACCCAACGGTCTAGCCATTAGGCTATCGGAGCTCTGTCGATGGAAGTCTTAAATATAATAAAAAAAAATGCACCTTGGTAATTATTGATTCAAACACTTTGAAATTTACAGGTCGAATAATTAAACTGACTCAGAATTTTTCTCCCTACATAAATAATCAATATTCGCAAAAGAGAAAAATTGAAAAAAAAAAGAAGAAGAAATTTCAAATTAGAAACTAAAAGTATACATTGAAGATTTTCGTTCAGGCTGGGACTCGAACACAGGGCCACTCGCTTGGAAGCATAACACTCTAGCCATTAGTCTTTGGGAGCTCTGTCGGTGGGAGTTTTAATTATAATAAAAACAAAAAATGCACCTTGGTAATTGTTTATTTAAACACTTTGAAATCTTCGTGTCGAAAAATTAAACTGACTCAGAATTTTCTTCCCTACATAAATAATCAATAATTGCAAAGGAAAGAAATTGAAAAAAAAAAGAATTTTCAAATTAGAAAAGAAATATTTTTATTGAAGATATTCGCTCCGGCTGGGACTCGAACCCAGGCCACTCGCTTGGAAGACCAGCGGTCTAGCCATTAGGCTATCGGAGTTCTATCGAGCGGAGTCTTACTGCCTGACTGATACTGCCTGACTGACAGACTGACTCACTGACTGACTGATACTGACTGACTGACTCACTGACTGACCGAGACTGACTGACTAACTGCCTGACTGACTGAGACTGGACTGACTGACTGACTGACTGACTCACTGACTGACTGACTCACTGACTAACTGACTGACTGAGACTGACTGACTGACTGCTTGACTCTCTGACTGGCTATTTCACTGACTGACTGAATGACTAAATGACTGACTGACACTGACTGACTGACTAAATGACTGACTGACACTGACTGACTGACTGCTTGACTACCTGACTGACTGCTTGACTAACTGACTGGACAGGACTGACCGACTGACTGACTGACAGACTGACTGAATAAGGATGACTGACAGACTGACTGAATAAGGCTGACTGACAGACTGACTGAATAAGGCTGACCGACTGACTGACTGCCTGACTGACTGACTGACCGAGACTGACTGACTGACTGACTGAGACTGGACTGGACTGACTGACTGACTGACTGACTGAGACTGACTGACTGCTTTAGTGACTAACTGACTGCACAGGACTGACCGACTGACTGACTGACTGACTGCCTGACTGACTGACTGACTGAATGACTGACTGACTGAGACTAAATGACTGACTGCTTGACTGACTGGCTGAAGGACTAACTGACTGACTGAGTGACTGACTGACTGGACTGACTGACTGAGACTGAATGACTGAGTGCTTGACTGATTGACTGTCAGACTGACTGACTGACTTCGCAAAAGGGAAAAATAAAAAAAAAAGAATTATAAAATTAGAAAAAAATATTTGCATTTAATATTTCCTTTCCGGCCGGGACTCGAACCCAGTACCACGCGCTAGGAACCCAACAGTCTAGCCATTAGGCTATCGGAGCTCTGTCGATGGAAGTCTTAAATATAATAAAAACAAAAAATGCACCTTGGTAATTATTGATTCAAACACTTTGAAATTTACAGGTCGAATAATTAAACTGACTCAGAATTTTTCTCCCTACATAAATAATCAATATTCGCAAAAGAGAAAAATTAAAAAAAAAAGAAGAAGAAATTTCAAATTAGAAACTAAAAGTATACATTGAAGATTTTCGTTCAGGCTGGGACTCTACCCCGGGGCCACTCGCTTGGAAGCCTAACACTCTAGCCATTAGTCTATGGGAGCTCTGTCGGTGGGAGTTTTAAATATAATAAAAACAAAAAATGCACCTTGGTAATTGTTTATTTAAACACTTTGAAATCTTCGTGTCGAAAAATTAAACTGACTCAGAACTTTCTTCCCTACATAAATAATCAATAATTGCAAAGGAAAGAAATTGAAAAAAAAAAGAATTTTCAAATTAGAAAAGAAATATATACATTGAAGATATTCGGTCCGGCTGGGACTCGAACCCAGGCCACTCGCTTGGAAGACCAGCGGTCTAGCCATTAGGCTATTGGAGTTCTGTCGAGCGGAGTCTTACTGCCTGACTGATACTGCCTGACTGACAGACTGACTCACTGACTGACTGATACTGACTGACTGATTCACTGACTGACCGAGACTGACTGACTAACTGCCTGACTGACTGAGACTGGACTGACTGACTGACTGACTGACTGACTGACTAACTGACTGACTGAGACTGACTGACTGACTGCTTGACTCTCTGACTGGCTATTTCACTGACTGACTGAATGACTAAATGACTGACTGACACTGACTGACTGACTGCTTGACTACCTGACTGACTGCTTGACTGACTAACTGACTGGACAGGACTGACCGACTGACTGACTGACAGACTGACTGAATAAGGATGACTGACAGACTGACTGAATAAGGATGACTGACAGACTGACTGAATAAGGCTGACCGACTGACTGACTGCCTGACTGACTGAATGACTGACTGACTGACTGACTGACTGACTGAGACTGGACTGGACTGACTGACTGACTGACTGACTGCTTTAGTGATTAACTGACTGCACAGGACTGACCGACTGACTGACTGACTGACTGCCTGACTGACTGACTGACTGAATGACTGACTGACTGAGACTAAATGACTGACTGCTTGACTGACTGGCTGAAGGACTAACTGACTGACTGAGTGACTGACTGACTGGACTGACTGACTGGACTGACTGACTGAGACTGAATGACTGAGTGCTTGACTGATTGACTGTCAGACTGACTGACTGACTTCGCAAAAGGGAAAAATAAAAAAAAAAGAATTATAAAATTAGAAAAAAATATTTGCATTCAATATTTCCTTTCCGGCCGGGACTCGAACCCAGTACCACGCGCTAGGAACCCAAGGGTCTAGCCATTAGGCTATCGGAGCTCTGTCGATGGAAGTCTTAAATATAATAAAAACAAAAAATGCACCTTGGTAATTATTGATTCAAACACTTTGAAATTTACAGGTCGAATAATTAAACTGACTCAGAATTTTTCTCCCTACATAAATAATCAATATTCGCAAAAGAGAAAAATTAAAAAAAAAAGAAGAAGAAATTTCAAATTAGAAACTAAAAGTATACATTGAAGTTTTTCGTTCAGGCTGGGACTCGAACCCAGGGCCACTCGCTTGGAAGCCTAACACTCTAGCCATTAGTCTATGGGAGCTCTGTCGGTGGGAGTTTTAAATATAATAAAAACAAAAAATGCACCTTGGTAATTGTTTATTTAAACACTTTGAAATCTTCGTGTCGAAAAATTAAACTGACTCAGAATTTTCTTCCCTACATAAATAATCAATAATTGCAAAGGAAAGAAATTGAAAAAAAAAGAATTTTCAAATTAGAAAAGAAATATATACATTGAAGATATTCGCTCCGGCTGGGACTCGAACCCAGGCCACTCGCTTGGAAGACCAGCGGTCTAGCCATTAGGCTATCGGAGTTCTGTCGAGCGGAGTCTTACTGCCTGACTGATACTGCCTGACTGACAGACTGACTCACTGACTGACTGATACTGACTGACTGACTCACTGACTGACCGAGACTGACTGACTAACTGCCTGACTGACTGAGACTGGACTGACTGACTGACTGACTGACTGACTGACTAACTGACTGACTGAGACTGACTGACTGACTGCTTGACTCTCTGACTGGCTATTTCACTGACTGACTGAATGACTAAATGACTGACTGACACTGACTGACTGACTGCTTGACTACCTGACTGACTGCTTGACTGACTAACTGACTGGACAGGACTGACCGACTGACTGACTGACAGACTGACTGAATAAGGATGACTGACAGACTGACTGAATAAGGCTGACTGACTGACTGACTGACAGACTGACTGAATAAGGCTGACCGACTGACTGACTGCCTGACTGACTGACTGACTGAATGACTGACTGACTGACTGACCGAGACTGACTGACTGACTGACTGAGACTGGACTGGACTGACTGACTGACTGACTGACTGAGACTGACTGACTGCTTTAGTGACTAACTGACTGCACAGGACTGACCGACTGACTGCCTGACTGACTGCCTGACTGACTGACTGACTGAATGACTGACTGACTGAGACTAAATGACTGACTGCTTGACTGACTGGCTGAAGGACTAACTGACTGACTGAGTGACTGACTGACTGGACTGACTGACTGAGACTGAATGACTGAGTGCTTGACTGATTGACTGTCAGACTGACTGACTGACTTCGCAAAAGGGAAAAATAAAAAAAAAAGAATTATAAAATTAGAAAAAAATATTTGCATTTAAGATTTCCTTTCCGGCCGGGACTCGAACCCAGTACCACGCGCTAGGAACCCAACGGTCTAGCCATTAGGCTATCGGAGCTCTGTCGATGGAAGTCTTAAATATAATAAAAACAAAAAATGCACCTTGGTAATTATTGATTCAAACACTTTGAAATTTACAGGTCGAATAATTAAACTGACTCAGAATTTTTCTCCCTACATAAATAATCAATATTCGAAAGAAAGAGAAAAATTAAAAAAAAAAAAGAAGAAGAAATTTCAAATTAGAAACTAAAAGTATACATTGAAGATTTTCGTTCAGGCTGGGACTCGAACCCAGGGCCACTCGCTTGGAAGCCTAACACTCTAGCCATTAGTCTATGGGAGCTCTGTCGGTGGGAGTTTTAAATATAATAAAAACAAAAAATGCACCTTGGTAATTGTTTATTTAAACACTTTGAAATCTTCGTGTCGAAAAATTAAACTGACTCAGAATTTTCTTCCCTACATAAATAATCAATAATTGCAAAGGAAAGAAATTGAAAAAAAAAAGAATTTTCAAATTAGAAAAGAAATATATACATTGAAGATATTCGCTCCGGCTGGGACTCGAACCCAGGCCACTCGCTTGGAAGACCAGCGGTCTAGCCATTAGGCTATCGGAGTTCTGTCGAGCGGAGTCTTACTGCCTGACTGATACTGCCTGACTGACAGACTGACTCACTGACTGACTGATACTGACTGACTGACTCACTGACTGACCGAGACTGACTGACTAACTGCCTGACTGACTGAGACTGGACTGACTGACTGACTGACTGACTGACTAACTGACTGACTGAGACTGACTGACTGACTGCTTGACTCTCTGACTGGCTATTTCACTGACTGACTGAATGACTAAATGACTGACTGACACTGACTGACTGACTGCTTGACTACCTGACTGACTGCTTGACTGACTAACTGACTGGACAGGACTGACCGACTGACTGACTGACAGACTGACTGAATAAGGATGACTGACAGACTGACTGAATAAGGCTGACTGACTGACTGACTGACAGACTGACTGAATAAGGCTGACCGACTGACTGACTGCCTGACTGACTGACTGACTGAATGACTGACTGACTGACTGACCGAGACTGACTGACTGACTGAGACTGGACTGGACTGACTGACTGACTGACTGACTGAGACTGACTGACTGCTTTAGTGAATAACTGACTGCACAGGACTGACCGACTGACTGACTGACTGACTGCCTGACTGACTGACTGACTGAATGACTGACTGACTGAGACTAAATGACTGACTGCTTGTCTGACTGGCTGAAGGACTAACTGACTGACTGAGTGACTGACTGACTGGACTGACTGACTGAGACTGAATGACTGAGTGCTTGACTGATTGACTGTCAGACTGACTGACTGACTTCGCAAAAGGGAAAAATAAAAAAAAAAGAATTATAAAATTAGAAAAAAATATTTGCATTTAAGATTTCCTTTCCGGCCGGGACTCGAACCCAGTACCACGCGCTAGGAACCCAACGGTCTAGCCATTAGGCTATCGGAGCTCTGTCGATGGAAGTCTTAAATATAATAAAAACAAAAAATGCACCTTGGTAATTATTGATTCAAACACTTTGAAATTTACAGGTCGAATAATTAAACTGACTCAGAATTTTTCTCCCTACATAAATAATCAATATTCGCAAAAGAGAAAAATTAAAAAAAAAAGAAGAAGAAATTTCAAATTAGAAACTAAAAGTATACATTGAAGATTTTCGTTCAGGCTGGGACTCGAACCCAGGGCCACTCGCTTGGAAGCCTAACACTCTAGCCATTAGTCTATGTGAGCTCTGTCGGTGGGAGTTTTAAATATAATAAAAACAAAAAATGCACCTTGGTAATTGTTTATTTAAACACTTTGAAATCTTTGTGTCGAAAAATTAAACTGACTCAGAATTTTCTTCCCTACATAAATAATCAATAATTGCAAAGGAAAGAAATTGAAAAAAAAAAGAATTTTCAAATTAGAAAAGAAATATATACATTGAAGATATTCGCTCCGGCTGGGACTCGAACCCAGGCCACTCGCTTGGAAGACCAGCGGTCTAGCCATTAGGCTATCGGAGTTCTGTCGAGCGGAGTCTTACTGCCTGACTGATACTGCCTGACTGACAGACTGACTCACTGACTGACTGATACTGACTGACTGACTCACTGACTGACCGAGACTGACTGACTAACTGCCTGACTGACTGAGACTGGACTGACTGACTGACTGACTGACTGACTAACTGACTGACTGAGACTGACTGACTGACTGCTTGACTCTCTGACTGGCTATTTCACTGACTGACTGAATGACTAAATGACTGACTGACACTGACTGACTGACTGCTTGACTACCTGACTGACTGCTTGACTGACTAACTGACTGGACAGGACTGACCGACTGACTGACTGACAGACTGACTGAATAAGGATGATTGACAGACTGACTGAATAAGGCTGACTGACTGACTGACTGACAGACTGACTGAATAAGGCTGACCGACTGACTGACTGCCTGACTGACTGACTGACTGAATGACTGACTGACTGACTGACCGAGACTGACTGACTGACTGAGACTGGACTGGACTGACTGACTGACTGACTGACTGAGACTGACTGACTGCTTTAGTGAATAACTGACTGCACAGGACTGACCGACTGACTGACTGACTGACTGCCTGACTGACTGACTGACTGAATGACTGACTGACTGAGACTAAATGACTGACTGCTTGTCTGACTGGCTGAAGGACTAACTGACTGACTGAGTGTCTGACTGACTGGACTGACTGACTGAGACTGAATGACTGAGTGCTTGACTGATTGACTGTCAGACTGACTGACTGACTTCGCAAAAGGGAAAAATAAAAAAAAAAAGAATTATAAAATTAGAAAAAAATATTTGCATTTAAGATTTCCTTTCCGGCCGGGACTCGAACCCAGTACCACGCGCTAGGAACCCAACGGTCTAGCCATTAGGCTATCGGAGCTCTGTCGATGGAAGTCTTAAATATAATAAAAACAAAAAATGCACCTTGGTAATTATTGATTCAAACACTTTGAAATTTACAGGTCGAATAATTAAACTGACTCAGAATTTTTCTCCCTACATAAATAATCAATATTCGCAAAAGAGAAAAATTAAAAAAAAAAGAAGAAGAAATTTCAAATTAGAAACTAAAAGTATACATTGAAGATTTTCGTTCAGGCTGGGACTCGAACCCAGGGCCACTCGCTTGGAAGCCTAACACTCTAGCCATTAGTCTATGTGAGCTCTGTCGGTGGGAGTTTTAAATATAATAAAAACAAAAAATGCACCTTGGTAATTGTTTATTTAAACACTTTGAAATCTTCGTGTCGAAAAATTAAACTGACTCAGAATTTTCTTCCCTACATAAATAATCAATAATTGCAAAGGAAAGAAATTGAAAAAAAAAAGAATTTTCAAATTAGAAAAGAAATATATACATTGAAGATATTCGCTCCGGCTGGGACTCGAACCCAGGCCACTCGCTTGGAAGACCAGCGGTCTAGCCTTTAGGCTATCGGAGTTCTGTCGAGCGGAGTCTTACTGCCTGACTGATACTGCCTGACTGACAGACTGACTCACTGACTGACTGATACTGTCTGACTGACTCACTGACTGACCGAGGCTGACTGACTAACTGCCTGACTGACTGAGACTGGACTGACTGACTGACTGACTGACTGACTGACTGACTAACTGACTGACTGAGACTGACTGACTGAGACTGACTGACTGACTGCTTGACTCTCTGACTGGCTATTTCACTGACTGACTGAATGACTAAATGACTGACTGACACTGACTGACTGACTGCTTGACTACCTGACTGACTGCTTGACTGACTAACTGACTGGACAGGACTGACCGACTGACTGACTGACAGACTGACTGAATAAGGATGACTGACAGACTGACTGAATAAGGCTGACTGACTGACTGACTGACAGACTGACTGAATAAGGCTGACCGACTGACTGACTGCCTGACTGACTGAATGACTGACTGACTGACTGACTGACTGACTGAGACTGACTGACTGCTTTAGTGACTAACTGACTGCACAGGACTGACCGACTGACTGACTGACTGACTGCCTGACTGACTGACTGACTGAATGACTGACTGACTGAGACTAAATGACTGACTGCTTGACTGACTGGCTGAAGGACTAACTGACTGACTGACTGACTGGACTGACTGACTGAGACTGAATGACTGAGTGCTTGACTGATTGACTGTCAGACTGACTGACTGACTTCGCAAAAGGGAAAAATAAAAAAAAAAGAATTATAAAATTAGAAAAAAATATTTGCATTTAATATTTCCTTTCCGGCCGGGACCCGAACCCAGTACCACGCGCTAGGAACCCAACAGTCTAGCCATTAGGCTATCGGAGCTCTGTCGATGGAAGTCTTAAATATAATAAAAACAAAAAATGCACCTTGGTAATTATTGATTCAAACACTTTGAAATTTACAGGTCGAATAATTAAACTGACTCAGAATTTTTCTCCCTACATAAATAGTCAATATTCGCAAAAGAGAAAAATTAAAAAAAAAGAAGAAGAAATTTCAAATTAGAAACTAAAAGTATACATTGAAGATTTTCGTTCAGGCTGGGACTCGAACCCAGGGCCACTCGCTTGGAAGCCTAACACTCTAGCCATTAGTCTATGGGAACTCTGTCGGTGGGAGTTTTAAATATAATAAAAACAAAAAATGCACCTTGGTAATTGTTTATTTAAACACTTTGAAATCTTCGTGTCGAAAAATTAAACTGACTCAGAATTTTCTTCCCTACATAAATAATCAATAATTGCAAAGGAAAGAAATTGAAAAAAAAAAAGAATTTTCAAATTAGAAAAGAAATATATACATTGAAGATATTCGCTCCGGCTGGGACTCGAACCCAGGCCACTCGCTTGGAAGACCAGCGGTCTAGCCAATAGGCTATCGGAGTTCTGTCGAGCGGAGTCTTACTGCCTGACTGATACTGCCTGACTCACTGACTGACTGATACTGACTGACTGACTCACTGACTGAAGGAGACTGACTGACTAACTGCCTGACTGACTGAGACTGGACTGACTGACTGACTGACTGACTGACTGACTAACTGACTGACTGAGACTGACTGACTGACTGCTTGACTCTCTGACTGGCTATTTCACTGACTGACTGAATGACTAAATGACTGACTGACACTGACTGACTGACTGCTTGACTACCTGACTGACTGCTTGACTGACTAACTGACTGGACAGGACTGACCGACTGACTGACTGACAGACTGACTGAATAAGGATGACTGACAGACTGACTGAATAAGGCTGACTGACTGACTGACTGACAGACTGACTGAATAAGGCTGACCGACTGACTGACTGCCTGACTGACTGACTGACTGAATGACTGACTAACTGACTGACCGAGACTGAATGACTGACTGACTGAGACTGGACTGGACTGACTGACTGACTGACTGACTGAGACTGACTGACTGCTTTAGTGACTAACTGACTGCACAGGACTGACCGACTGACTGACTGACTGACTGCCTGACTAACTGACTGACTGAATGACTGACTGACTGAGACTAAATGACTGACTGCTTGACTGACTGGCTGAAGGACTAACTGACTGACTGAGTGACTGACTGACTGACTGGACTGACTGACTGAGACTGAATGACTGAGTGCTTGACTGATTGACTGTCAGACTGACTGACTGACTTCGCAAAAGGGAAAAATAAAAAAAAAAAGAATTATAAAATTAGAAAAAAATATTTGCATTTAAGATTTCCTTTCCGGCCGGGACTCGAACCCAGTACCACGCGCTAGGAACCCAACGGTCTAGCCATTAGGCTATCGAAGCTCTGTCGATGGAAGTCTTAAATATAATTAAAAAAAATGCACCTTGGTAATTATTGATTCAAACACTTTGAAATTTACAGGTCGAATAATTAAACTGACTCAGAATTTTTCTCCCTACATAAATAATCAATATTCGCAAAAGAGAAAAATTGAAAAAAAAAAGAAGAAGAAATTTCAAATTAGAAACTAAAAGTATACATTGAAGATTTTCGTTCAGGCTGGGACTCGAACACAGGGCCACTCGCTTGGAAGCCTAACACTCTAGCCATTAGTCTTTGGGAGCTCTGTCGGTGGGAGTTTTAATTATAATAAAAACAAAAAATGCACCTTGGTAATTGTTTATTTAAACACTTTGAAATCTTCGTGTCGAAAAATTAAACTGACTCAGAATTTTCTTCCCTACATAAATAATCAATAATTGCAAAGGAAAGAAATTGAAAAAAAAAAGAATTTTCAAATTAGAAAAGAAATATTTTTATTGAAGATATTCGCTCCGGCTGGGACTCGAACCCAGGCCACTCGCTTGGAAGACCAGCGGTCTAGCCATTAGGCTATCGGAGTTCTATCGAGCGGAGTCTTACTGCCTGACTGATACTGCCTGACTGACAGACTGACTCACTGACTGACTGATACTGACTGACTGACTCACTGACTGACCGAGACTGACTGACTAACTGCCTGACTGACTGAGACTGGACTGACTGACTGACTGACTGACTCACTGACTAACTGACTGACTGAGACTGACTGACTGACTGCTTGACTCTCTGACTGGCTATTTCACTGACTGACTGAATGACTAAATGACTGACTGCTTGACTACCTGACTGACTGCTTGACTAACTGACTGGACAGGACTGACCGACTGACTGACTGACAGACTGACTGAATAAGGATGACTGACAGACTGACTGAATAAGGCTGACTGACAGACTGACTGAATAAGGCTGACCGACTGACTGACTGCCTGACTGACTGACTGACCGAGACTGACTGACTGACTGACTGAGACTGGACTGGACTGACTGACTGACTGACTGACTGAGACTGACTGACTGCTTTAGTGACTAACTGACTGCACAGGACTGACCGACTGACTGACTGACTGACTGCCTGACTGACTGACTGACTAAATGACTGACTGCTTGACTGACTGGCTGAAGGACTAACTGACTGACTGAGTGACTGACTGACTGGACTGACTGACTGAGACTGAATGACTGAGTGCTTGACTGATTGACTGTCAGACTGACTGACTGACTTCGCAAAAGGGAAAAATAAAAAAAAAAGAATTATAAAATTAGAAAAAAATATTTGCATTTAATATTTCCTTTCCGGCCGGGACTCGAACCCAGTACCACGCGCTAGGAACCCAACAGTCTAGCCATTAGGCTATCGGAGCTCTGTCGATGGAAGTCTTAAATATAATAAAAACAAAAAATGCACCTTGGTAATTATTGAATCAAACACTTTGAAATTTACAGGTCGAATAATTAAACTGACTCAGAATTTTTCTCCCTACATAAATAATCAATATTCGCAAAAGAGAAAAATTAAAAAAAAAAGAAGAAGAAATTTCAAATTAGAAACTAAAGGTATACATTGAAGATTTTCGTTCAGGCTGGGACTCAACCCCGGGGCCACTCGCTTGGAAGCCTAACACTCTAGCCATTAGTCTATGGGAGCTCTGTCGGTGGGAGTTTTAAATATAATAAAAACAAAAAATGCACCTTGGTAATTGTTTATTTAAACACTTTGAAATCTTTGTGTCGAAAAATTAAACTGACTCAGAACTTTCTTCTCTACATAAATAATCAATAATTGCAAAGGAAAGAAATTGAAAAAAAAAAGAATTTTCAAATTAGAAAAGAAATATATACATTGAAGATATTCGCTCCGGCTGGGACTCGAACCCAGGCCACTCGCTTGGAAGACCAGCGGTCTAGCCATTAGGCTATTGGAGTTCTGTCGAGCGGAGTCTTACTGCCTGACTGATACTGCCTGACTGACAGACTGACTCACTGACTGACTGATACTGACTGACTGACTCACTGACTGACCGAGACTGACTGACTAACTGCCTGACTGATTGAGACTGGACTGACTGACTGACTGACTGACTGACTGACTAACTGACTGACTGAGACTGACTGACTGACTGCTTGACTCTCTGACTGGCTATTTCACTGACTGACTGAATGACTAAATGACTGACTGACACTGACTGACTGACTGCTTGACTACCTGACTGACTGCTTGACTGACTAACTGACTGGACAGGACTGACCGACTGACTGACTGACAGACTGACTGAATAAGGATGACTGACAGACTGACGGAATAAGGCTGACTGACTGACTGACTGACAGACTGACTGAATAAGGCTGACCGACTGACTGACTGCCTGACTGACTGACTGACTGAATGACTGACTGACTGACTGACCGAGACTGACTGACTGACTGACTGAGACTGGACTGGACTGACTGACTGAATGACTGACTGAGACTGACTGACTGCTTTAGTGACTAACTGACTGCACAGGACTGACCGACTGACTGACTGACTGACTGCCTGACTGACTGACTGACTGAATGACTGACTGACTGAGACTAAATGACTGACTGCTTGACTGACTGGCTGAAGGACTAACTGACTGACTGAGTGACTGACTGACTGGACTGACTGACTGAGACTGAATGACTGAGTGCTTGACTGATTGACTGTCAGACTAACTGACTGACTTCGCAAAAGGGAAAGATAAAAAAAAAAGAATTATAAAATATTTGCATTTAAGATTTCCTGGCCGATACTCGAACCCAGTACCACGCGCTAGGAACCCAACGGTCTAGCCATTAGGCTATCGGAGCTCTGTCGATGGAAGTCTTAAATATAATAAAAACAAAAAATGCACCTTGGTAATTATTGATTCAAACACTTTGAAATTTACAGGTCGAATAATTAAACTGACTCAGAATTTTTCTCCCTACATAAATAATCAATATTCGCAAAAGAGAAAAATTAAAAAAAAAAGAAGAAGAAATTTCAAATTAGAAACTAAAAGTATACATTGAAGATTTTCGTTCAGGCTGGGACTCGAACCCAGGGCCACTCGCTTGGAAGCCTAACACTCTAGCCATTAGTCTATGGGAGCTCTGTCGGTGGGAGTTTTAAATATAATAAAAACAAAAAATGCACCTTGGTAATTGTTTATTTAAACACTTTGAAATCTTCGTGTCGAAAAATTAAACTGACTCAGAATTTTCTTCCCTACATAAATAATCAATAATTGCAAAGGAAAGAAATTGAAAAAAAAAAGAATTTTCAAATTAGAAAAGAAATATATACATTGAAGATATTCGCTCCGGCTGGGACTCGAACCCAGGCCACTCGCTTGGAAGACCAGCGGTCTAGCCATTAGGCTATCGGAGTTCTGTCGAGCGGAGTCTTACTGCCTGACTGATACTGCCTGACTGACAGACTGACTCACTGACTGACTGATACTGACTGACTGACTCACTGACTGACCGAGACTGACTGACTAACTGCCTGACTGACTGAGACTGGACTGAGTGACTGACTGACTGACTGACTGACTAACTGACTGACTGAGACTGACTGACTGACTGCTTGACTCTCTGACTGGCTATTTCACTGACTGACTGAATGACTAAATGACTGACTGACACTGACTGACTGACTGCTTGACTACCTGACTGACTGCTTGACTGACTAACTGACTGGACAGGACTGACCGACTGACTGACTGAATAAGGATGACTGACAGACTGACTGAATAAGGCTGACTGACTGACTGACTGACAGACTGACTGAATAAGGCTGACCGACTGACTGACTGCCTGACTGACTGAATGACTGACTGACTGATTGACCGAGACTGACTGACTGACTGACTGAGACTGGACTGGACTGACTGACTGACTGACTGACTGACTGACTGACTGAATGACTGACTGACTGAGACTAAATGACTGACTGCTTGACTGACTGGCTGAAGGACTAACTGACTGACTGAGTGACTGACTGACTGGACTGACTGACTGAGACTGAATGACTGAGTGCTTGACTGATTGACTGTCAGACTGACTGACTGACTTCGCAAAAGGGAAAAATATAAAAAAAAAGAATTATAAAATTAGAAAAAAATATTTGCATTTAAGATTTCCTTTCCGGCCGGGACTCGAACCCAGTACCACGCGCTAGGAACCCAACGGTCTAGCCATTAGGCTATCGGAGCTCTGTCGATGGAAGTCTTAAATATAATAAAAACAAAAAATGCACCTTGGTAATTATTGTTTCAAACACTTTGAAATTTACAGGTCGAATAATTAAACTGACTCAGAATTTTTCTCCCTACATAAATAATCAATATTCGCAAAAGAGAAAAATTGAAAAAAAAAAGAAGAAGAAATTTCAAATTAAAAACTAAAAGTATACATTAAAGATTTTCGTTCAGGCTGGGACTCGAACCCAGGGCCACTCGCTTGGAAGCCTAACACTCTAGCCATTAGTCTATGGGAGCTCTGTCGGTGGGAGTTTTGAAATCTTCGTGTCGAAAAATTAAACTGACTCAGAATTTTCTTCCCTACATAAATAATCAATAATTGCAAAGGAAAGAAATTGAAAAAAAAAGAATTTTCAAATTAGAAAAAAATATATACATTGAAGATATTCGCTCCGGCTGGGACTCGAACCCAGGCCACTCGCTTGGAACACCAGCGGTCTAGCCATTAGGCTATCGGAGTTCTGTCGAGCGGAGTCTTACTGCCTGAATGATACTGCCTGACTGACAGACTGACTCACTGACTGACTGATACTGACTGACTGACTCACTGACTGACCGAGACTGACTGACTAACTGCCTGACTGACTGAGACTGGACTGACTGACTGACTGACTGACTGACTGACTAACTGACTGACTGAGAATGACTGACTGACTGCTTGACTCTCTGACTGGCTATTTCACTGACTGACTGAATGACTAAATGACTGACTGACACTGACTGACTGACTGCTTGACTACCTGACTGACTGCTTGACTGACTAACTGACTGGACAGGACTGACCGACTGACTGACTGACAGACTGACTGAATAAGGATGACTGACAGACTGACTGAATAAGGCTGACTGACTGACTGACTGACAGACTGACTGAATAAGGCTGACCGACTGACTGACTGCCTGACTGACTGACTGACTGAATGACTGACTGACTGAGACTAAATGACTGACTGCTTGACTGACTGGTTGAAGGACTAACTGACTGACTGAGTGACTGACTGACTGGACTGACTGACTGAGACTGAATGACTGAGTGCTTGACTGATTGACTGTCAGACTGACTGACTGACTTCGCAAAAGGGAAAAATAAAAAAAAAAAGAATTATAAAATTAGAAAAAAATATTTGCATTTAAGATTTCCTTTCCGGCTGGGATTTGAACCCAGGGCGACACTCATGGAAGCCCAACGCTCTCGCCAATATACTATCGGATCTCTGTTGATCGGTGTCTTAATTATAATAAAAACAAAAAATGCACTTTAGTAATTATTGATCTAAAATCTTTGAAATCTAAAGGTCGAATGATTAAACTGACTCAGAATTTTCTTCCGTACATAAATAATCCATATTTGCAAAAGAAAGAAATTGAAAAAAAAAAGAATCTTCAAATTAGAAGAGAAATATATACATGGAAGATTTTCGTTCCGGCCGGGACTCGAACCCAGTACCACGCGCTTGGAACCCAACGGTCTAGCCATTAGGCTATCGGAGCTCTGTCGATGGAAGTCTTAAATATAATAAAAACAAAAAATGCACCTTGGTAATTATTGATTCAAACACTTTGAAATTTACAGGTCGAATAATTAAACTGACTCAGAATTTTTCTCCCTACATAAATAATCAATATTCGCAAAAGAGAAAACTTAAAAAAAAAGAAGAAGAAATTTCAAATTAGAAACTAAATGTATACATTGAAGATTTTCGTTCAGGCTGGGACTCGAACCCAGGGCCACTCGCTTGGAAGCCTAACACTCTAGCCATTAGTCTATGGGAGCTCTGTCGGTGGGAGTTTTAAATATAATAAAAACAAAAAATGCACCTTGGTAATTGTTTATTTAAACACTTTGAAATCTTCGTGTCGAAAAATTAAACTGACTCAGAATTTTCTTCAATACATAAATAATCAATAATTGCAAAGGAAAGAAATTGAAAAAAAAAAGAATTTTCAAATTAGAAAAGAAATATATACATTGAAGATATTCGCTCCGGCTGGGACTCGAACCCAGGCCACTCGCTTGGAAGACCAGCGGTCTAGCCATTAGGCTATCGGAGTTCTGTCGAGCGGAGTCTTACTGCCTGACTGATACTGCCTGACTGACAGACTGACTCACTGACTGACTGATACTGGCTGACTGACTCACTGACTGACCGAGACTGACTGACTGACTGACTGACTGACTAACTGACTGACTGAGACTGACTGACTGACTGCTTGACTCTCTGACTGGCTATTTCACTGACTGACTGAATGACTAAATGACTGACTGACACTGACTGACTGACTGCTTGACTACCTGACTGACTGCTTGACTGACTAACTGACTGGACAGGACTGACCAAATGACTGACTGACAGACTGACTGAATAAGGATGACTGACAGACTGACTGCCTGACTGACTGACTGACTGAATGACTGACTGACTGACTGACCGAGACTGACTGACTGACTGACTGAGACTGGACTGGACTGACTGACTGACTGACTGAGACTGACTGACTGCTTTAGTGACTAACTGACTGCACAGGACTGACCGACTGACTGACTGACTGACTGCCTGACTGACTGACTGACTGAATGACTGACTGACTGAGACTAAATGACTGACTGCTTGACTGACTGGCTGAAGGACTAACTGACTGACTGAGTGACTGACTGACTGGACTGACTGACTGAGACTGAATGACTGAGTGCTTGACTGATTGACTGTCAAACTGACTGACTGACTTCGCAAAAGGGAAAAATTAAAAAAAAAGAATTATAAAATTAGAAAAAAATATTTGCATTTAAGATTTCCTTTCCGGCTGGGATTTGAACCCAGGGCGACACTCATGGAAGCCCAACGCTCTCGCCAAAATACTATCGGATCTCTGTTGATCGGTGTCTTAATTATAATAAAAACAAAAAATGCACCTTAGTAATTATTGATCTAAAATCTTTGAAATCTAAAGGTCGAATGATTAAACTGACTCAGAATTTTCTTCCGTACATAAATAATCCATATTTGCAAAAGAAAGAAATTGAAAAAAAAAAAGAATCTTCAAATTAGAAGAGAAATATATACATTGAAGATATTCGCTCCGGCTGGGACTCGAACCCAGGCCACTCTCTTGGAAGACCAGCGGTCTAGCCATTAGGCTATCGGAGTTCTGTCGAGCGGAGTCTTACTGCCTGACTGATACTGCCTGACTGACAGACTGACTCACTGACTGACTGATACTGGACTGACTGACTGACTGACTGACTGACTAACTGACTGACTGAGACTGACTGACTGACTGCTTGACTCTCTGACTGGCTATTTCACTGACTGACTGAATGACTAAATGACTGACTGACACTGACTGACTGACTGCTTGACTACCTGACTGACTGCTTGACTGACTAACTGACTGGACAGGACTGACCGACTGACTGACTGACAGACTGACTGAATAAGGATGACTGACAGACTGACTGAATAAGGCTGACTGACTGACTGACTGACAGACTGACTGAATAAGGCTGACCGACTGACTGCCTGCCTGCCTGACTGACTGACTGAATGACTGACTGACTGACTGACCGAGACTGACTGACTGACTGACTGAGACTGGACTGGACTGACTGACTGACTGACTGACTGAGACTGACTGACTGCTTTAGTGACTAACTGACTGCACAGGACTGACCGACTGACTGACTGACTGACTGCCTGACTGACTGACTGACTGAATGACTGACTGACTGAGACTAAATGACTGACTGCTTGACTGACTGGCTGAAGGACTAACTGACTGACTGAGTGACTGACTGACTGGACTGACTGACTGAGACTGAATGACTGAGTGCTTGACTAATTGACTGTCAGACTGACTGACTGACTTCGCAAAAGGGAAAAATAAAAAAAAAAGAATTATAAAATTAGAAAAAAATATTTGCATTTAAGATTTCCTTTCCGGCCGGGACTCGAACCCAGTACCACGCGCTAGGAACCCACCGGTCTAGCTATTAGGCTATCGGAGCTCTGTCGATGGAAGTCTTAAATATAATAAAAACAAAAAATGCACCTTGGTAATTATTGATTCAAACACTTTGAAATTTACAGGTCGAATAATTAAACTGACTCAGAATTTTTCTCCCTACATAAATAATCAATATTCGCAAAAGAGAAAAATTAAAAAAAAAAGAAGAAGAAATTTCAAATTAGAAACTAAAAGTATACATTGAAGATTTTCGTTCAGGCTGGGCCTCGAACCCAGGGCCACTCGCTTGGAAGCCTAACACTCTAGCCATTAGTCTATGGGAGCTCTGTCGGTGGGAGTTTTAAATATAATAAAAACAAAAAATGCACCTTGGTAATTGTTTATTTAAACACTTTGAAATCTTCGTGTCGAAAAATTAAACTGACTCAGAATTTTCTTCCCTACATAAATAATCAATAATTGCAAAGGAAAGAAATTGAAAAAAAAAAGAATTTTCAAATTAGAAAAGAAATATATACATTGAAGATATTCGCTCCGGCTGGGACTCGAACCCAGGCCACTCGCTTGGAAGACAAGCGGTCTAGCCATTAGGCTATCGGAGTTCTGTCGAGCGGAGTCTTACTGCCTGACTGATACTGCCTGACGGACAGACTGACTCACTGACTGACTGATACTGACTGACTGACTCACTGACTGACCGAGACTGACTGACTAACTGCCTGACTGACTGAGACTGGACTGACTGACTGACTGACTGACTGACTGACTAACTGACTGACTGAGACTGACTGACTGACTGCTTGACTCTCTGACTGGCTATTTCACTGACTGACTGAATGACTAAATGACTGACTGACACTGACTGACTGACTGCTTGACTACCTGACTGACTGCTTGACTGACTAACTGACTGGACAGGACTGACCGACTGACTGACTGACAGATTGACTGAATAAGGATGACTGACAGACTGACTGAATAAGGATGACTGACAGACTGACTGAATAAGGCTGACTGACTGACTGACTGACAGACTGACTGAATAAGGCTGACCGACTGACTGACTGCCTGACTGACTGACTGACTGAATGACTGACTGACTGACTGACCGAGACTGACTGACTGACTGACTGAGACTGGACTGGACTGACTGACTGACTGACTGAGACTGACTGACTGCTTTAGTGACTAACTGACTGCACAGGACTGACCGACTGACTGACTGCCTGACTGACTGACTGACTGAATGACTGACTGACTGAGACTAAATGACTGACTGGCTGAAGGACTAACTGACTGACTGAGTGACTGGACTGACTGACTGAGACTGAATGACTGAGTGCTTGACTAATTGACTGTCAGACTGACTGACTGACTTCGCAAAAGGGAAAAATAAAAAAAAAGAATTATAAAATTAGAAAAAAATATTTGCATTTAAGATTTCCTTTCCGGCCGGGACTCGAACCCAGTACCACGCGCTAGGAACCCACCGGTCTAGCTATTAGGCTATCGGAGCTCTGTCGATGGAAGTCTTAAATATAATAAAAACAAAAAATGCACCTTGGTAATTATTGATTCAAACACTTTGAAATTTACAGGTCGAATAATTAAACTGACTCAGAATTTTTCTCCCTACATAAATAATCAATATTCGCAAAAGAGAAAAATTAAAAAAAAAAGAAGAAGAAATTTCAAATTAGAAACTAAAAGTATACATTGAAGATTTTCGTTCAGGCTGGGCCTCGAACCCAGGGCCACTCGCTTGGAAGCCTAACACTCTAGCCATTAGTCTATGGGAGCTCTGTCGGTGGGAGTTTTAAATATAATAAAAACAAAAAATGCACCTTGGTAATTGTTTATTTAAACACTTTGAAATCTTCGTGTCGAAAAATTAAACTGACTCAGAATTTTCTTCCCTACATAAATAATCAATAATTGCAAAGGAAAGAAATTGAAAAAAAAAAGAATTTTCAAACTAGAAAAGAAATATATACATTGAAGATATTCGCTCCGGCTGGGACTCGAACCCAGGCCACTCGCTTGGAAGACAAGCGGTCTAGCCATTAGGCTATCGGAGTTCTGTCGAGCGGAGTCTTACTGCCTGACTGATACTGCCTGACGGACAGACTGACTCACTGACTGACTGATACTGACTGACTGACTCACTGACTGACC
This sequence comes from Uloborus diversus, assembly GCF_026930045.1. Lineage (NCBI taxonomy): Eukaryota > Metazoa > Arthropoda > Arachnida > Araneae > Uloboridae > Uloborus > Uloborus diversus. Next base: position 367,856 of record NW_026558934.1, read on the forward strand.
GAGACTGACTGACTAACTGCCTGACTGACTGAGACTGGACTGACTGACTGACTGACTGACTGACTGACTAACTGACTGACTGAGACTGACTGACTGACTGCTTGACTCTCTGACTGGCTATTTCACTGACTGACTGAATGACTAAATGACTGACTGACACTGACTGACTGACTGCTTGACTACCTGACTGACTGCTTGACTGACTAACTGACTGGACAGGACTGACCGACTGACTGACTGACAGATTGACTGAATAAGGATGACTGACAGACTGACTGAATAAGGATGACTGACAGACTGACTGAATAAGGCTGACTGACTGACTGACTGACAGACTGACTGAATAAGGCTGACCGACTGACTGACTGCCTGACTGACTGACTGACTGAATGACTGACTGACTGACTGACCGAGACTGACTGACTGACTGACTGAGACTGGACTGGACTGACTGACTGACTGACTGAGACTGACTGACTGCTTTAGTGACTAACTGACTGCACAGGACTGACCGACTGACTGACTGCCTGACTGACTGACTGACTGAATGACTGACTGACTGAGACTAAATGACTGACTGGCTGAAGGACTAACTGACTGACTGAGTGACTGACTGACTGACTGACAGACTGACTGAATAAGGATGACTGACAGACTGACTGAATAAGGCTGACTGACTGACTGACTGACAGACTGACTGAATAAGGCTGACCGACTGACTGACTGACTGACTGCCTGACTGACTGACTGACTGAATGACTGACTGACTGAGACTAAATGACTGACTGCTTGACTGACTGGCTGAAGGACTAACTGACTGACTGAGTGACTGACTGACTGGACTGACTGACTGAGACTGAATGACTGAGTGCTTGACTGATTGACTGTCAGACTGACTGACTGACTTCGCAAAAGGGAAAAATAAAAAAAAAGAATTATAAAATTAGAAAAAAATATTTGCATTTAAGATTTCCTTTCCGGCTGGGGTTTGAACCCAGGGCGACACTCATGGAAGCCCAACGCTCTCGCCAATATACTATCGGATCTCTGTTGATCGGTGTCTTAATTATAATAAAAACAAAAAATGCACCTTAGTAATTATTGATCTAAAATCTTTGAAATCCAAAGGTCGAATGATTAAACTGACTCAGAATTTTCTTCCGTACATAAATAATCCATATTTGCAAAAGAAAGAAATTGAAAAAAAAAGAATCTTTAAATTAGAAGAGAAATATATACATGGAAGATTTTCGTTCCGGCCGGGACTCGAACCCATTACCACGCGCTTGGAAGCCAACGGTCTAGCCATTAGGCTATCGGAGCTCTGTCGATGGAAGTCTTAAATATAATAAAAACAAAAAATGCACCTTGGTAATTATTGATTCAAACACTTTGAAATTTACAGGTCGAATAATTAAACTGACTCAGAATTTTTCTCCCTACATAAATAATCAATATTCGCAAAAGAGAAACATTAAAAAAAAAGAAGAAGAAATTTCAAATTAGAAACTAAAAGTATACATTGAAGATTTTCGTTCAGGCTGGGACTCGAACCCAGGGCCACTCGCTTGGAAGCCTAACACTCTAGCCATTAGTCTATGGGAGCTCTGTCGGAGGGAGTTTTAAATATAGTAAAAACAAAAAATGCACCTTGGTAATTGTTTATTTAAACACTTTGAAATCTTCGTGTCGAAAAATTAAACTGACTCAGAATTTTCTTCCCTACATAAATAATCAATAATTGCAAAGGAAAGAAATTGAAAAAAAAAGAATTTTCAAATTAGAAAAGAAATATATACATTGAAGATATTCGCTCCGGCTGGGACTCGAACCCAGGCCACTCGCTTGGAAAACCAGCGGTCTAGCCATTAGGCTATCGGAGTTCTGTCGAGCGGAGTCTTACTGCCTGACTGATACTGCCTGACTGACAGACTGACTCACTGACTGACTGATACTGACTGACTGACTCACTGACTGACCGAGACTGACTGACCGAGACTGACTGACTGACTGAGACTGGACTGACTGACTGACTGACTGACTGACTGACTAACTGACTGACTGAGACTGACTGACTGACTGCTTGACTCTCTGACTGGCTATTTCACTGACTGACTGAATGACTAAATGACTGACTGACACTGACTGACTGACTGCTTGACTACCTGACTGACTGCTTGACTGACTAACTGACTGGACAGGACTGACCGACTGACTGACTGCCAGACTGACTGAATAAGGCTGACCGACTGACTGACTGCCTGACTGATTGACTGACTGAATGACTGACTAACTGACTGACCGAGACTGACTGACTGACTGACTGAGACTGGACTGGACTGACTTACTGACTGACTGTTTGAGACTGACTGACTGCTTTAGTGACAAACTGACTGCACAGGACTGACCGACTGACTGACTGACTGACTGCCTGACTGAATGACTGACTGACTGAGACTAAATGACTGACTGCTTGACTGACTGGCTGAAGGACTAACTGACTGACTGAGTGACTGACTGACTGGACTGACTGACTGAGACTGAATGACTGAGTGCTTGACTGATTGACTGTCAGACTGACTGACTGACTTCGCAAAAGGGAAAAATAAAAAAAAAAGAATTATAAAATTAGAAAAAAATATTTTCATTTCAGATTTCCTTTCCGGCTGGGATTTGAACCCAGGGCGACACTCATGGAAGCCCAACGCTCTCGCCAATATACTATCGGATCTCTGTTGATCGGTGTCTTAATTATAATAAAAACAAAAAATGCACTTTAGTAATTATTGATCTAAAATCTTTGAAATCTAAAGGTCGAATGATTAAACTGACTCAGAATTTTCTTCCGTACATAAATAATCCATATTTGCAAAAGAAAAAAATTGAAAAAAAAAAGAATCTTCAAATTAGAAGAGAAATATATACATGGAAGATTTTCGTTCCGGCCGGGACTCGAACCCAGTACCACGCGCTTGGAACCCAACGGTCTAGCCATTAGGCTATCGGAGCTCTGTCGATGGAAGTCTTAAATATAATAAAAACAAAAAATGCACCTTTTTAATTATTGATTCAAACACTTTGAAATTTACAGGTCGAATAATTAAACTGACTCAGAATTTTTCTCCCTACATAAATAATCAATATTCGCAAAAGAGAAAAATTAAAAAAAAAAAGAAGAAGAAATTTCAAATTAGTAACTAAAAGTATACATTGAAGATTTTCGTTCAGGCTGGGACTCGAACCCAGGGCCACTCGCTTGGAAGCCTAACACTCTAGCCATTAGTCTATGGGAGCTCTGTCGGTGGGAGTTTTAAATATAATAAAAACAAAAAATGCACCTTGGTAAATGTTTATTTAAACACTTTGAAATCTTCGTGTCGAAAAATTAAACTGACTCAGAATTTTCTTCCCTACATAAATAATCAATAATTGCAAAGGAAAGAAATTGAAAAAAAAAAAGAATTTTCAAATTAGAAAAGAAATATATACATTGAAGATATTCGCTCCGGCTGGGACTCGAACCCAGGCCACTCGCTTGGAAGACCGGCGGTCTAGCCATTAGGCTATCGGAGTTCTGTCGAGCGGAGTCTTACTGCCTGACTGATACTGCCTGACTGACAGACTGACTCACTGACTGACTGATACTGACTGACTGACTCACTGACTGACCGAGACTGACTGACTAACTGCCTGACTGACTGAGACTGGACTGACTGACTGACTGACTGACTGACTGACTAACTGACTGACTGAGACTGACTGACTGACTGCTTGACGCTCTGACTGGCTATTTCACTGACTGACTGAATGACTAAATGACTGACTGACACTGACTGACTGACTGCTTGACTACCTGACTGACTGCTTGACTGACTAACTGACTGGACAGGACTGACCGACTGACTGACTGACAGACTGACTGAATAAGGATGACTGACAGACTGACTGAATAAGGCTGACTGACTGACTGACTGACAGACTGACTGAATAAGGCTGACCGACTGACTGCCTGCCTGACTGACTGACTGACTGAATGACTGACTGACTGACTGACCGAGACTGACTGACTGACTGACTGAGACTGGACTGGACTGACTGACTGACTGACTGACTGAGACTGACTGACTGCTTTAGTGACTAACTGACTGCACAGGACTGACCGACTGACTGACTGACTGACTGCCTGACTGACTGACTGACTGAATGACTGACTGACTGAGACTAAATGACTGACTGCTTGACTGACTGGCTGAAGGACTAACTGACTGACTGAGTGACTGACTGACTGGACTGACTGACTGAGACTGAATGACTGAGTGCTTGACTGATTGACTGTCAGACTGACTGACTGACTTCGCAAAAGGGAAAAATAAAAAAAAAGAATTATAAAATTAGAAAAAAATATTTGCATTTAAGATTTCCTTTCCGGCCGGGACTCGAACCCAGTACCACGCGCTAGGAACCCAACGGTCTAGCTATTAGGCTATCGGAGCTCTGTCGCTGGAAGTCTTAAATATAATAAAAAAAAATGCACCTTGGTAATTATATATTCAAACACTTTGAAATTTACAGGTCGAATAATTAAACTGACTAAGAATTTTTCTCCCTACATAAATAATCAATATTCGCAAAAGAGAAAAATTTAAAAAAAAGAAGAAGAAATTTCAAATTAGAAACTAAAAGTATACATTGAAGATTTTCTTTCAGGCTATGACTCGAACCCAGGGCCACTCGCTTGGAAGCCTAACACTCTAGCCATTAGTCTATGGGAGCTCTGTCGGTGGGAGTTTTAAATATAATAAAAACAAAAAATGCACCTTGGTAGTTGTTTATTTAAACACTTTGAAATCTTCGTGTCGAAAAATTAAACTGACTCAGAATTTTCTTCCCTACATAAATAATCAATAATTGCAAAGGAAAGAAATTGAAAAAAAAGAATTTTCAAATTAGAAAAGAAATATATACATTGAAGATATTCGCTCCGGCTGGGACTCGAACCCAGGCCACTCGCTTAGAAGACCAGCGGTCTAGCCATTAGGCTATCGGAGTTCTGTCGAGCGGAGTCTTACTGCCTGACTGATACTGCCTGACTGACAGACTGACTCACTGATACTGACTGACAGACTCACTGACTGACCGAGACTGACTGACTAACTGCCTGACTGACTGAGACTGGACTGACTGACTGACTGACTGACTGACTGACTAACTGACTGACTGAGACTGACTGACTGACTGCTTGACTCTCTGACTGGCTATTTCACTGACTGACTGAATGACTAAATGACTGACTGACTGCTTGACTACCTGACTGACTGCTTGACTGACTAACTGACTGGACAGGACTGACCGACTGACTGACTGACAGACTGACTGAATAAGGATGACTGACAGACTGACTGAATAAGGCTGACTGACTGACTGACTGACAGACTGACTGAATAAGGCTGACCGACTGACTGACTGCCTGACTGACTGACTGACTGAATGACTGACTGACTGACTGACCGAGACTGACTGACTGACTGACTGAGACTGGACTGGACTGACTGACTGACTGACTGACTGAGACTGACTGACTGAGACTGACTGACTGAGACTGACTGACTGCTTTAGTGACTAACTGACTGCACAGGACTGACCGACTGACTGACAGACTGACTGCCTGACTGACTGACTGCCTGACTGACTGACTGACTGAATGACTGACTGACTGAGACTAAATGACTGACTGCTTGACTGACTGGCTGAAGGACTAACTGACTGACTGAGTGACTGACTGACTGGACTGACTGACTGAGACTGAATGACTGAGTGCTTAACTGATTGACTGTCAGACTGACTGACTGACTTCGCAAAAGGGAAAAATAAAAAAAAAAGAATTAAAAAATTAGAAAAAAATATTTGCATTTAAGATTTCCTTTCCGGCTGGGATTTGAACCCAGGGCGACACTCATGGAAGCCCAACGCTCTCGCCAATATACTATCGGATCTCTGTCGATCGGTGTCTTAATTATAATAAAAACAAAAAATGCACCTTAGTAATTATTGATCTAAAATCTTTGAAATCTAAAGGTCGAATGATTAAACTGACTCAGAATTTTCTTCCGTACATAAATAATCCATATTTGCAAAAGAAAGAAATTGAAAAAAAAAAAGAATCTTCAAATTAGAAGAGAAATATATACATGGAAGATTTTCGTTCCGGCCGGGACTCGAACCCAGTACCACGCGCTTGGAACCCAACGGTCTAGCCATTAGGCTATCGGAGCTCTGTCGATGGAAGTCTTAAATATAATAAAAACAAAAAATGCACCTTGGTAATTATTGATTCAAACACTTTGAAATTTAAAAGTCGAATAATTAAACTGACTCAGAATTTTTCTCCCTACATAAATAATCAATATTCGCAAAAGAGAAAAATTAAAAAAAAAATGAAGAAGAAATTTCAAATTAGAAACTAAAAGTATACATTGAAGATTGTCGTTCAGGCTGGGACTCGAACCCAGGGCCACTCGCTTGGAAGCCTAACACTCTAGCCATTAGTCTATGGGAGCTCTGTCGGTGGGAGTTTTAATATAATAAAAACAAAAAATGCACCTTGGTAGTTGTTTATTTAAACACTTTGAAATCTTCGTGTCGAAAAATTAAACTGACTCAGAATTTTCTTCCCTACATAAATAATCAATAATTGCAAAGGAAAGAAATTGAAAAAAAAAAGAATTTTCAAATTAGAAAAGAAATATATACATTGAAGATATTCGCTCCGGCTGGGACTCGAACCCAGGCCACTCGCTTGGAAGACCAGCGGTCTAGCCATTAGGCTATCGGAGTTCTGTCGAGCGGAGTCTTACTGCCTGACTGACAGACTGACTCACTGACTGACTGATACTGACTGACTGACTCACTGACTGACCGAGACTGACTGACTGACTGACTGACAGACTAACTGACTGACTGACTGACTGACTGACTAACTGACTGACTGAGACTGACTGACTGACTGCTTGACTCTCTGACTGGCTATTTCACTGACTGACTGAATGACTAAATGACTGACTGACACTGACTGACTGACTGCTTGACTACCTGACTGACTGCTTGACTGACTAACTGACTGGACAGGACTGACCAAATGACTGACTGACAGACTGACTGAATAAGGCTGACTGACAGACTGACTGAATAAGGCTGACTGACTGACTGACTGACAGACCGACTGAATAAGGCTGACCGACTGACTGACTGCCTGACTGACTGACTGACTGAATGACTGACTGACTGACTGACCGAGACTGACTGACTGACTGACTGAGACTGGACTGGACTGACTGACTGACTGACTGACTGAGACTGGACTGGACTGACTGACTGACTGACTGACTGAGACTGACTGACTGCTTTAGTGACTAACTGACTGCACAGGATTGACCGACTGACTGACTGACTGACTGCCTGACTGACTGACTGACTGAATGACTGACTGACTGACTGAATGACTGACTGACTGAGACTAAATGACTGACTGCTTGACTGACTGGCTGAAGGACTAACTGACTGACTGAGTGACTGACTGACTCGACTGACTGACTGAGACTGAATGACTGAGTGCTTGACTGATTGACTGTCAGACTGACTGACTGACTTCGCAAAAGGGAAAAATAAAAAATAAAGAATTATAAAATTAGAAAAAAATATTTGCATTTAAGATTTCCTTTCCGGCTGGGATTTGAACCCAGGGCGACACTCATGGAAGCCCAACGGTCTCGCCAATATACTATCGGATCTCTGTTGATCGGTGTCTTAATTATAATAAAAACAAAAAATGCACCTTAGTAATTATTGATCTAAAATCTTTGAAATCTAAAGGTCGAATGATTAAACTGACTCAGAATTTTCTTCCGTACATAAATAATCCATATTTGCAAAAGAAAGAAATTGAAAAAAAAAAGAATCTTCAAATTAGAAGAGAAATATATACATGGAAGATTTTCGTTCCGGCCGGGACTCGAACCCAGTACCACGCGCTTGGAACCCAACGGTCTAGCCATTAGGCTATCGGAGCTCTGTCGATGGAAGTCTTAAATATAATAAAAACAAAAAATGCACCTTGGTAATTATTGATTCAAACACTTTGAAATTTACAGGTCGAATAATTAAACTGACTCAGAATTTTTCTCCCTACATAAATAATCAATATTCGCAAAAGAGAAAAATTTAAAAAAAAAGAAGAAGAAATTTCAAATTTGAAACTAAAAGTATACATTGAAGATTTTCGTTCAGGCTGGGACTCGAACCCAGGGCCACTCACTTGGAAGCCTAACACTCTAGCCATTAGTCTATGGGAGCTCTGTCGGCGGGAGTTTTAAATATAATAAAAACAAAAAATGCACCTTGGTAATTGTTTATTTAAACACTTTGAAATCTTCGTGTCGAAAAATTAAACTGACTCAGAATTTTCTCCCCCACGTAAATAATCAATAATTGCAAAGGAAAGAAATTGAAAAAAAAAGAATTTTCAAATTAGAAAAGAAATATATACATTGAAGATATTCGCTCCGGCTGGGACTCGAACCCAGGCCACTCGCTTGGAAGACCAGCGGTCTAGCCATTAGGCTATCGGAGTTCTGTCGAGCGGAGTCTTACTGCCTGACTCATACTGCCTGACTGACAGACTGACTCACTGATACTGACTGACTGACTCACTGACTGACCGAGACTGACTGACTAACTGCCTGACTGACTGAGACTGGACTGACTGACTGACTGACTGACTGACTGACTAACTGACTGACTGAGACTGACTGACTGACTGCTTGACTCTCTGACTGGCTATTTCACTGACTGACTGAATGACTAAATGACTGACTGACACTGACTGACTGACTGCTTGACTACCTGACTGACTGCTTGACTACCTGACTGACTGCTTGACTGACTAACTGACTGGACAGGACTGACCGACTGACTGACTGACAGACTGACTGAATAAGGCTGACTGACTGACTGACTGACAGACTGACTGAATAAGGCTGACCGACTGACTGACTGCCTGACTGACTGACTGACTGAATGACTGACTGACTGACTGACCGAGACTGACTGACTGACTGACTGAGACTGGACTGGACTGACTGACTGACTGACTGACTGAGACTGACTGACTGCTTTAGTGACTAACTGACTGCACAGGACTGACCGACTGACTGACTGACTGACTGCCTGACTGACTGACTGACTGAATGACTGACTGACTGAGACTAAATGACTGACTGGCTGAAGGACTAACTGACTGACTGAGTGACTGACTGACTGGACTGACTGACTGAGACTGAATGACTGAGTGCTTGACTGATTGACTGTCAGACTGACTGACTGACTTCGCAAAAGGGAAAAATAAAAAAAAAAGAATTATAAAATTAGAAAAAAATATTTGCATTTAAGATTTCCTTTCCGGCTGGGATTTGAACCCAGGGCGACACTCATGGAAGCCCAACGCTCTCGCCAATATACTATCGCATCTCTGTTATCGGTGTCTTAATTATAATAAAAACAAAAAATGCACCTTAGTAATTATTGATCTAAAATCTTTGAAATCTAAAGGTCGAATGATTAAACTGACTCAGAATTTTCTTCCGTACATAAATAATCCATATTTGCAAAAGAAAGAAATTGAAAAAAAAAAGAATCTTCAAATTAGAAGAGAAATATATACATGGAAGATTTTCGTTCCGGCCGGGACTCGAACCCAGTACCACGCGCTTGGAACCCAACGGTCTAGCCATTAGGCTATCGGAGCTCTGTCAATGGAAGTCTTAAATATAATAAAAACAAAAAATGCACCTTGGTAATTATTGATTCAAACACTTTGAAATTTACAGGTCGAATAATTAAACTGACTCAGAATTTTTCTCCCTACATAAATAATCAATATTCGCAAAAGAAAAAAATTTAAAAAAAAAGAAGAAGAGATTTCAAATTAGAAACTAAAAGTATACATTGAAGATTTTCGTTCAGGCTGGGACTCGAACCCAAGGCCACTCGCTTGGAAGCCTAACACTCTAGCCATTAGTCTATGGGAGCTCTGTCGGTGGGAGTTTTAAATATAATAAAAACAAAAAATGCACCTTGGTAATTGTTTATTTAAACACTTTGAAATCTTCGTGTCGAAAAATTAAACTGACTCAGAATTTTCTTCCCTACATAAATAATCAATAATTGCAAAGGAAAGAAATTGAAAAAAAAAAAGAATTTTCAAATTAGAAAAGAAATATATACATTGAAGATATTCGCTCCGGCTGGGACTCGAACCCAGGCCACTCGCTTGGAAGACCAGCGGTCTAGCCATTAGGCTATCGGAGTTCTGTCGAGCGGAGTCTTACTGCCTGACTGACAGACTGACTCACTGACTGACTGATACTGACTGACTGACTCACTGACTGACCGAGACTGACTGACTAACTGCCTGACTGACTGAGACTGGACTGACTGACTGACTGACTGACTGACTGACTAACTGACTGACTGAGACTGACTGACTGACTGCTTGACTCTCTGACTGGCTATTTCACTGACTGACTGAATGACTAAATGACTGACTGACACTGACTGACTGACTGCTTGACTACCTGACTGACTGCTTGACTGACTAACTGACTGGACAGGACTGACCGACTGACTGACTGACAGACTGACTGAATAAGGCTGACTGACTGACTGACTGACAGACTGACTGAATAAGGCTGACCGACTGACTGACTGCCTGACTGACTGACTGACGAATGACTGACTGACTGACTGACTGACTGAGACTGGACTGGACTGACTGACTGACTGACTGACTGAGACTGACTGACTGCTTTAGTGTCTAACTGACTGCACAGGACTGACCGACTGACTGACTGACTGACTGCCTGACTGACTGACTGACTGAATGACTGACTGACTGAGACTAAATGACTGACTGCTTGACTGACTGGCTGAAGGACTAACTGACTGACTGAGTGACTGACTGACTGGACTGACTGACTGAGACTGAATGACTGAGTGCTTGACTGATTGACTGTCAGACTGACTGACTGACTTCGCAAAAGGGAAAAATAAAAAAAAAAGAATTATAAAATTAGAAAAAAATATTTGCATTTAAGATTTCCTTTCCGGCTGGAATTTGAACCCAGGGCGACACTCATGGAAGCCCAACGCTCTCGCCAATATACTATCGGATCTCTGTTGATCGGTGTCTTAATTATAATAAAAACAAAAAATGCACCTTAGTAATTATTGATCTAAAATCTTTGAAATCTAAAGGTCGAATGATTAAACTGACTCAGAATTTTCTTCCGTACATAAATAATCCATATTTGCAAAAGAAAGAAATTGAAAAAAAAAAGAATCTTCAAATTAGAAGAGAAATATATACATGGAAGATTTTCGTTCCGGCCGGGACTCGAACCCAGTACCACGCGCTTGGAACCCAACGGTCTAGCCATTAGGCTATCGGAACTCTGTCGATGGAAGTCTTAAATATAATAAAAACAAAAAATGCACCTTGGTAATTATTGATTCAAACACTTTGAAATTTACAGGTCGAATAATTAAACTGACTCAGAATTTTTCTCCCTACATAAATAATCAATATTCGCAAAAGAGAAAAATTAAAAAAAAAAGAAGAAGAAATTTCAAATTAGAAACTAAAAGTATACATTGAAGATTTTCGTTCAGGCTGGGACTCGAACCCAGGGCCACTCGCTTGGAAGCCTAACACTCTAGCCATTAGTCTATGGGAGCTCTGTCGGTGGGAGTTTTAAATATAATAAAAACAAAAAATGCACCTTGGTAATTGTTTATTTAAACACTTTGAAATCTTCGTGTCGAAAAATTAAACTGACTCAGAATTTTCTTCCCTACATAAATAATCAATAATTGCAAAGGAAAGAAATTGAAAAAAAAAGAATTTTCAAATTAGAAAAGAAATATATACATTGAAGATATTCGCTCCGGCTGGGACTCGAACCCAGGCCACTCGCTTGGAAGACCAGCGGTCTAGCCATTAGGCTATCGGAGTTCTGTCGAGCGGAGTCTTACTGCCTGACTGATACTGCCTGACTGACAGACTGACTCACTGACTGACTGATACTGACTGACTGACTCACTGACTGACCGAGACTGACTGACTAACTGCATGACTGACTGAGACTGGACTGACTGACTGACTGACTGACTGACTGACTAACTGACTGAATGAGACTGACTGACTGACTGCTTGACTCTCTGACTGGCTATTTCACTGACTGACTGAATGACTAAATGACTGACTGACACTGACTGACTGACTCCTTGATTACCTGACTGACTGCTTGACTGACTAACTGACTGGACAGGACTGACCGACTGACTGACTGACAGACTGACTGAATAAGGATGACTGACAGACTGACTGAATAAGGCTGACTGACTGACTGACTGACTGACAGACTGACTGAATAAGGCTGACCGACTGACTGACTGCCTGACTGACTGACTGACTGAATGACTGACTGACTGACTGACCGAGACTGACTGACTGACTGACTGAGACTGGACTGGACTGACTGACTGACTGAGACTGGACTGGACTGACTGACTGACTGACTGACTGAGACTGACTGACTGCTTTAGTGACTAACTGACTGCACAGGACTGACCGACTGACTGACTGACTGACTGCCTGACTGACTGACTGACTGAATGACTGACTGACTGAGACTAAATGACTGACTGCTTGACTGACTGGCTGAAGGACTAACTGACTGACTGAGTGACTGACTGACTGGACTGACTGACTGAGACTGAATGACTGAGTGCTTGACTGATTGACTGTCAGACTGACTGACTGACTTCGCAAAAGGGAAAAATAAAAAAAAAAAAGAATTATAAAATTAGAAAAAAATATTTGCATTTAAGATTTCCTTTCCGGCTGAAATTTGAACCCACGGCGACACTCATGGAAGCCCAACGCTCTCGCCAATATACTATCGGATCTCTGTTATCGGTGTCTTAATTATAATAAAAACAAAAAATGCACCTTAGTAATTATTGATCTAAAATCTTTGAAATCTAAAGGTCGAATGATTAAACTGACTCAGAATTTTCTTCCGTACATAAATAATCCATATTTGCAAAAGAAAGAAATTGAAAAAAAAAAGAATCTTCAAATTAGAAGAGAAATATATACATGGAAGATTTTCGTTCCGGCCGGGACTCGAACCCAGTACCACGCGCTTGGAACCCAACGGTCTAGCCATTAGGCTATCGGAGCTCTGTCGATGGAAGTCTTAAATATAATAAAAACAAAAAGTGCACCTTGGTAATTATTGATTCAAACACTTTGAAATTTACAGGTCGAATAATTAAACTGACTCAGAATTTTTCTCCCTACATAAATAATCAATATTCGCAAAAGAGAAAAATTAAAAAAAAAAGAAGAAGAAATTTCAAATTAGAAACTAAAAGTATACATTGAAGATTTTCGTTCAGGCTGGGACTCGAACCCAGGGCCACTCGCTTGGAAGCCTAACACTCTAGCCATTAGTCTATGGGAGCTCTGTCGGTGGGAGTTTTAAATATAATAAAAACAAAAAATGCACCTTGGTAATTGTTTATTTCAACACTTTGAAATCTTCGTGTCGAAAAATTAAACTGACTCAGAATTTTCTTCCCTACATAAATAATCAATAATTGCAAAGGAAAGAAATTGAAAAAAAAAAGTATTTTCAAATTAGAAAAGAAATATATACATTGAAGATATTCGCTCCGGCTGGGACTCGAACCCAGGCCACTCGCTTGGAAGACCAGTGGTCTAGCCATTAGGCTATCGGAGTTCTGTCGAACGGAGTCTTACTGCCTGACTGATACTGCCTGACGGACAGACTGACTCACTGACTGACTGATACTGACTGACTGACTCACTGACTGACCGAGACTGACTGACTAACTGCCTGACTGACTGAGACTGGACTGACTGACTGACTGACTGACTGACTGACTAACTGACTGACTGAGACTGACTGACTGACTGCTTGACTCTCTGACTGGCTATTTCACTGACTGACTGAATGACTAAATGACTGACTGACACTGACTGACTGACTGCTTGACTACCTGACTGACTGCTTGACTGACTAACTGACTGGACAGGACTGACCGACTGACTGACTGACAGACTGACTGAATAAGGATGACTGACAGACTGACTGAATAAGGCTGACTGACTGACTGACTGACAGACTGACTGAATAAGGCTGACCGACTGACTGACTGCCTGACTGACTGACTGACTGAATGACTGACTGACTGACTGACCGAGACTGACTGACTGACTGACTGAGACTGGACTGGACTGACTGACTGACTGACTGACTGAGACTGACTGACTGCTTTAGTGACTAACTGACTGCACAGGACTGACCGACTGACTGACTGACTGACTGCCTGACTGACTGACTGGCTGAATGACTGACTGACTGAGACTAAATGACTGACTGCTTGACTGACTGGCTGAAGGACTAACTGACTGACTGAGTGACTGACTGACTGGACTGACTGACTGAGACTGAATGACTGAGTGCTTGACTGATTGACTGTCAGACTGACTGACTGACTTCGCAAAAGGGAAAAATAAAAATAAAAGAATTATAAAATTAGAAAAAAATATTTGCATTTAAGATTTCCTTTCCGGCTGGGATTTGAACCCAGGGCGACACTCATGGAAGCCCAACGCTCTCGCAAATATACTATCGGATCTCTGTTGATCGGTGTCTTAATTATAATAAAAACAAAAAATGCACCTTAGTAATTATTGATCTAAAATCTTTGAAATCTAAAGGTCGAATGATTAAACTGACTCAGAATTTTCTTCCGTACATAAATAATCCATATTTGCAAAAGAAAGAAATTGAAAAAAAAAAGAATCTTCAAATTAGAAGAGAAATATATACATGGAAGATTTTCGTTCCGGCCGGGACTCGAACCCAGTACCACGCGCTTGGAACCCAACGGTCTAGCCATTAGGCTATCGGAGCTCTGTCGATGGAAGTCTTAAATATAATAAAAACAAAAAATGCACCTTGGTAATTATTGATTCAAACACTTTGAAATTTACAGGTCGAATAATTAAACTGACTCAGAATTTTTCTCCCTACATAAATAATCAATATTCGCAAAAGAGAAAAATTAAAAAAAAAAAGAAGAAGAAATTTCAAATTAGAAACTAAAAGTATACATTGAAGATTTTCGTTCAGGCTGGGACTCGAACCCAGGGCCACTCGCTTGGAAGCCTAACACTCTAGCCATTAGTCTATGGGAGCTCTGTCGGTGGGAGTTTTAAATATAATAAAAACAAAAAATGCACCTTGGTAATTGTTTATTTAAACACTTTGAAATCTTCGTGTCGAAAAATTAAACTGACTCAGAATTTTCTTCCCTACATAAATAATCAATAATTGCAAAGGAAAGAAATTGAAAAAAAAAGTATTTTCAAATTAGAAAAGAAATATATACATTGAAGATATTCGCTCCGGCTGGGACTCGAACCCAGGCCACTCGCTTGGAAGACCAGTGGTCTAGCCATTAGGCTATCGGAGTTCTGTCGAGCGGAGTCTTACTGCCTGACTGATACTGCCTGACTGACAGACTGACTCACTGACTGACTGACTCACTGACTGACCGAGACTGACTGACTAACTGCCTGACTGACTGAGACTGGACTGACTGACTGACTGACTGACTGACTGACTAACTGACTGACTGAGACTGACTGACTGACTGCTTGACTCTCTGACTGGCTATTTCACTGACTGACTGAATGACTAAATGACTGACTGACACTGACTGACTGACTGCTTGACTACCTGACTGACTGCTTGACTGACTAACTGACTGGACAGGACTGACCGACTGACTGACTGACAGACTGACTGAATAAGGATGACTGACAGACTGACTGAATAAGGCTGACTGACTGACTGACTGACAGACTGACTGAATAAGGCTGACCGACTGACTGACTGCCTGACTGACTGACTGACTGAATGACTGACTGACTGACTGACCGAGACTGACTGACTGACTGACTGAGACTGGACTGGACTGACTGACTGACTGACTGACTGAGACTGACTGACTGCTTTAGTGACTAACTGACTGCACAGGACTGACCGACTGACTGACTGACTGACTGCCTGGCTGACTGACTGGCTGAATGACTGACTGACTGAGACTAAATGACTGACTGCTTGACTGACTGACTGCCTGGCTGACTGACTGGCTGAATGACTGACTGACTGGACTGACTGACTGAGACAGAATGACTGAGTGCTTGACTGATTGACTGTCAGACTGACTGACTGACTTCGCAAAAGGGAAAAATAAAAATAAAAGAATTATAAAATTAGAAAAAAATATTTGCATTTAAGATTTCCTTTCCGGCTGGGATTTGAACCCAGGGCGACACTCATGGAAGCCCAACGCTCTCGCAAATATACTATCGGATCTCTGTTGATCGGTGTCTTAATTATAATAAAAACAAAAAATGCACCTTAGTAATTATTGATCTAAAATCTTTGAAATCTAAAGGTCGAATGATTAAACTGACTCAGAATTTTCTTCCGTACATAAATAATCCATATTTGCAAAAGAAAGAAATTGAAAAAAAAAAGAATCTTCAAATTAGAAGAGAAATATATACATGGAAGATTTTCGTTCCGGCCGGGACTCGAACCCAGTACCACGCGCTTGGAACCCAACGGTCTAGCCATTAGGCTATCGGAGCTCTGTCGATGGAAGTCTTAAATATAATAAAAACAAAAAATGCACCTTGGTAATTATTGATTCAAACACTTTGAAATTTACAGGTCGAATAATTAAACTGACTCAGAATTTTTCTCCCTACATAAATAATCAATATTCGCAAAAGAGAAAAATTATAAAAAAAAGAAGAAGAAATTTCAAATTAGAAACTAAAAGTATACATTGAAGATTTTCGTTCAGGCTGGGACTCGAACCCAGGGCCACTCGCTTGGAAGCCTAACACTCTAGCCATTAGTCTATGGGAGCTCTGTCGGTGGGAGTTTTAAATATAATAAAAACAAAAAATGCACCTTGGTAATTGTTTATTTAAACACTTTGAAATCTTCGTGTCGAAAAATTAAACTGACTCAGAATTTTCTTCCCTACATAAATAATCAATAATTGCAAAGGAAAGAAATTGAAAAAAAAAAGTATTTTCAAATTAGAAAAGAAATATATACATTGAAGATATTCGCTCCGGCTAGGACTCGAATCCAGGCCACTCGCTTGGAAGACCAGTGGTCTAGCCACTAGGCTATCGGAGTTCTGTCGAGCGCAGTCTTACTGCCTGACTGATACTGCCTGACTGACAGACTGACTCACTGACTGACTGATACTGACTGACTGACTCACTGACTGACCGAGACTGACTGACTAACTGCCTGACTGACTGAGACTGGACTGACTGACTGACTGACTGACTGACTGACTAACTGACTGACTGAGACTGACTGACTGACTGCTTGACTCTCTGACTGGCTATTTCACTGACTGACTGAATGACTAAATGACTGACTGACACTGACTGACTGACTGCTTGACTACCTGACTGACTGCTTGACTGACTAACTGACTGGACAGGACTGACCGACTGACTGACTGACAGACTGACTGAATAAGGATGACTGACAGACTGACTGAATAAGGCTGACTGACTGACTGACTGACAGACTGACTGAATAAGGCTGACCGACTGACTGACTGCCTGACTGACTGACTGACTGAATGACTGACTGACTGACTGACCGAGACTGACTGACTGACTGACTGAGACTGGACTGGACTGACTGACTGACTGACTGACTGAGACTGACTGACTGCTTTAGTGACTAACTGACTGCACAGGACTGACCGACTGACTGACTGACTGACTGCCTGGCTGACTGACTGGCTGAATGACTGACTGACTGAGACTAAATGACTGACTGCTTGACTGACTGGCTGAAGGACTAACTGACTGACTGAGTGACTGACTGACTGGACTGACTGACTGAGACTGAATGACTGAGTGCTTGACTGATTGACTGTCAGACTGACTGACTGACTTCGCAAAAGGGAAAAATAAAAATAAAAGAATTATAAAATTAGAAAAAAATATTTGCATTTAAGATTTCCTTTCCGGCTGGGATTTGAACCCAGGGCGACACTCATGGAAGCCCAACGCTCTCGCAAATATACTATCGGATCTCTGTTGATCGGTGTCTTAATTATAATAAAAACAAAAAATGCACCTTAGTAATTATTGATCTAAAATCTTTGAAATCTAAAGGTCGAATGATTAAACTGACTCAGAATTTTCTTCCGTACATAAATAATCCATATTTGCAAAAGAAAGAAATTGAAAAAAAAAAAGAATCTTCTAATTAGAAGAGAAATATATACATGGAAGATTTTCGTAACGGCCGGGACTCGAACCCAGTAACACGCGCTTGGAACCCAACGGTCTAGCCATTAGGCTATCGGAGCTCTGTCGATGGAAGTCTTAAATATAATAAAAACAAAAAATGCACCTTGGTAATTATTGATTCAAACACTTTGAAATTTACAGGTCGAATAATTAAACTGACTCAGAATTTTTCTCCCTACATAAATAATCAATATTCGCAAAAGAGAAAAATTATAAAAAAAAGAAGAAGAAATTTCAAATTAGAAACTAAAAGTATACATTGAAGATTTTCGTTCAGGCTGGGACTCGAACCCAGGGCCACTCGCTTGGAAGCCTAACACTCTAGCCATTAGTCTATGGGAGCTCTGTCGGTGGGAGTTTTAAATATAATAAAAACAAAAAATGCACCTTGGTAATTGTTTATTTAAACACTTTGAAATCTTCGTGTCGAAAAATTAAACTGACTCAGAATTTTCTTCCCTACATAAATAATCAATAATTGCAAAGGAAAGAAATTGAAAAAAAAAAGTATTTTCAAATTAGAAAAGAAATATATACATTGAAGATATTCGCTCCGGCTGGGACTCGAACCCAGGCCACTCGCTTGGAAGACCAGTGGTCTAGCCACTAGGCTATCGGAGTTCTGTCGAGCGGAGTCTTACTGCCTGACTGATACTGCCTGACTGACAGACTGACTCACTGACTGACTGATACTGACTGACTGACTCACTGACTGACCGAGACTGACTGACTAACTGCCTGACTGACTGAGACTGGTCTGACTGACTGACTGACTGACTAACTGACTGACTGAGACTGACTGACTGACTGCTTGACTCTCTGACTGGCTATTTCACTGACTGACTGAATGACTAAATGACTGACTGACACTGACTGACTGACTGCTTGACTACCTGACTGACTGCTTGACTGACTAACTGACTGGACAGGACTGACCGACTGACTGACTGACAGACTGACTGAATAAGGATGACTGACAGACTGACTGAATAAGGCTGACTGACTGACTGACTGACAGACTGACTGAATAAGGCTGACCGACTGACTGACTGCCTGACTGACTGACTGACTGAATGACTGACTGACTGACTGACTGAGACTGGACTGGACTGACTGACTGACTGACTGACTGAGACTGACTGACTGCTTTAGTGACTAACTGACTGCACAGGACTGACCGACTGACTGACTGACTGACTGACAGACTGACTGAATAAGGCTGACCGACTGACTGACTGCCTGACTGACTGACTGACTGAATGACTGACTGACTGACTGACCGAGACTGACTGACTGACTGACTGACTGAGACTGACTGACTGCTTTAGTGACTAACTGACTGCACAGGACTGACCTACTGACTGACTGACTGACTGCCTGACTGACTGAATGACTGACTGACTGAGACTAAATGACTGACTGCTTGACTGACTGGCTGAAGGACTAACTGACTGACTGAGTGACTGACTGACTGGACTGACTGACTGAGACTGAATGACTGAGTGCTTGACTGATTGACTGTCAGACTGACTGACTGACTTCGCAAAAGGGAAAAATAAAAATAAAAGAATTATAAAATTAGAAAAAAATATTTGCATTTAAGATTTCCTTTCCGGCTGGGATTTGAACCCAGGGCGACACTCATGGAAGCCCAACGCTCTCGCCAATATACTATCGGATCTCTGGTGATCGGTGTCTTAATTATAATAAAAACAAAAAATGCACCTTAGTAATTATTGATCTAAAATCTTTGAAATCTAAAGGTCGAATGATTAAACTGACTCAGAATTTTCTTCCGTACATAAATAATCCATATTTGCAAAAGAAAGAAATTAAAAAAAAAAAAAGAATCTTCAAATTAGAAGAGAAATATATACATGGAAGATTTTCGTTCCGGCCTGGACTCGAACCCAGTACCACGCGCTTGGAACCCAACGGTCTAGCCATTAGGCTATCGGAGCTCTATCGATGGAAGTCTTAAATATAATAAAAACAAAAAATGCACCTTGGTAATTACTGATTCAAACACTTTGAAATTTACAGGTCGAATAATTAAACTGACTCAGAATTTTTCTCCCTACATAAATAATCAATATTCGCAAAAGAGAAAAATTAAAAAAAAAAACAAGAAGAAATTTCAAATTAGAAACTAAAAGTATACAATGAAGATTTTCGTTCAGGCTGGGACTCGAACCCAGGGCCACTCGCTTGGAAGCCTAACACTCTAGCCATTAGTCTATGGGAGCTCTGTCGATTGAAGTCTTAAATATAATAAAAACAAAAAATGCACCTTGGTAATTGTTTATTTAAACACTTTGAAATCTTTGTGTCGAAAAATTAAACTGACTCAGAATTTTCTTCCCTACATAAATAATCAATAATTGCAAAGGAAAGAAATTGAAAAAAAAAGGAATTTTCAAATTAGAAAAGAAATATATACATTGAAGATATTCGCTCCGGCTGGGACTCTAACCCAGGCCACTCGCTTGGAAGACCAGCGGTCTAGCCATTAGGCTATCGGAGTTCTGTCGAGCGGAGTCTTACTGCCTGACTGATACTGCCTGACTGACAGACTGACTCACTGACTGACTGATACTGACTGACTGACTCACTGACTGACCGAGACTGACTGACTAACTGCCTGACTGACTGAGACTGGACTGACTGACTGACTGACTGACTGACTAACTGACTGACTGAGACTGACTGACTGACTGCTTGACTCTCTGACTGGCTATTTCACTGACTGACTGAATGACTAAATGACTGACTGACACTGAGTGACTGACTGCTTGACTACCTGACTGACTGCTTGACTGACTAACTGACTGGACAGGACTGACCGACTGACTGACAGACTGACTGAATAAGGCTGACTGACTGACTGACTGACAGACTGACTGAATAAGGCTGACCGACTGACTGACTGCCTGACTGACTGACTGACTGAATGACTGACTGACTGACTGACTGACTGAGACTGGACTGGACTGGACTGACTGACTGACTGACTGACTGAGACTGACTGACTGCTTTAGTGACTAACTGACTGCACAGGACTGACCGACTGACTGACTGACTGACTGCCTGACTGACTGACTGACTGAATGACTGACTGACTGAGACTAAATGACTGACTGCTTGACTGACTGGCTGAAGGACTAACTGACTGACTGAGTGACTGACTGACTGGACTGACTGACTGAGACTGAATGACTGAGTGCTTGACTGATTGACTGTCAGACTGACTGACTGACTTCGTAAAAGGGAAAAATAAAAAAAAAAGAATTATAAAATTAGAAAAAAATATTTGCATTTAAGATTTCCTTTCCGGCTGGAATTTGAACCCAGGGCGACACTCATGGAAGCCCAACGCTCTCGCCAATATACTATCGGATCTCTGTTGATCGGTGTCTTAATTATAATAAAAACAAAAAATGCACCTTAGTAATTATTGATCTAAAATCTTTGAAATCTAAAGGTCGAATGATTAAACTGACTCAGAATTTTCTTCCGTACATAAATAATCCATATTTGCAAAAGAAAGAAATTGAAAAAAAAAATAATCTTCAAATTAGAAGAGAAATATATACATGGAAGATTTTCGTTCCGGCCGGGACTCGAACCCAGTACCACGCGCTTGGAACCCAACGGTCTAGCCATTAGGCTATCGGAACTCTGTCGATGGAAGTCTTAAATATAATAAAAACAAAAAATGCACCTTGGTAATTATTGATTCAAACACTTTGAAATTTACAGGTCGAATAATTAAACTGACTCAGAATTTTTCTCCCTACATAAATAATCAATATTCGCAAAAGAGAAAAATTAAAAAAAAAAGAAGAAGAAATTTCAAATTAGAAACTAAAAGTATACATTGAAGAGTTTCGTTCAGGCTGGGACTCGAACCCAGGGCCACTCGCTTGGAAGCATAACACTCTAGCCATTAGTCTATGGGAGCTCTGTCGGTGGGAGTTTTAAATATAATAAAAACAAAAAATGCACCTTGGTAATTGTTTATTTAAACACTTTGAAATCTTCGTGTCGAAAAATTAAACTGACTCAGAATTTTCTTCCCTACATAAATAATCAATAATTGCAAAGGAAAGAAATTGAAAAAAAAAGAATTTTCAAATTAGAAAAGAAATATATACATTGAAGATATTCGCTCCGGCTGGGACTCGAACCCAGGCCACTCGCTTGGAAGACCAGCGGTCTAGCCATTAGGCTATCGGAGTTCTGTCGAGCGGAGTCTTACTGCCTGACTGATACTGCCTGACTGACAGACTGACTCACTGACTGACTGATACTGACTGACTGACTCACTGACTGACCGAGACTGACTGACTAACTGCCTGACTGACTGAGACTGGACTGACTGACTGACTGACTGACTGACTGACTAACTGACTGACTGAGACTGACTGACTGACTGCTTGACTCTCTGACTGGCTATTTCACTGACTGACTGAATGACTAAATGACTGACTGACACTGACTGACTGACTCCTTGACTACCTGACTGACTGCTTGACTGACTAACTGACTGGACAGGACTGACCGACTGACTGACTGACAGACTGACTGAATAAGGATGACTGACAGACTGACTGAATAAGGCTGACTGACTGACTGACTGACTGACAGACTGACTGAATAAGGCTGACCGACTGACTGACTGCCTGACTGACTGACTGACTGAATGACTGACTGACTGACTGACCGAGACTGACTGACTGACTGACTGAGACTGGACTGGACTGACTGACTGACTGAGACTGGACTGGACTGACTGACTGACTGACTGACTGAGACTGACTGACTGCTTTAGTGACTAACTGACTGCACAGGACTGACCGACTGACTGACTGACTGACTGCCTGACTGACTGACTGACTGAATGACTGACTGACTGAGACTAAATGACTGACTGCTTGACTGACTGGCTGAAGGACTAACTGACTGACTGAGTGACTGACTGACTGGACTGACTGACTGAGACTGAATGACTGAGTGCTTGACTGATTGACTGTCAGACTGACTGACTGAATTCGCAAAAGGGAAAAATAAAAAAAAAAGAATTATAAAATTAGAAAAAAATATTTGCATTTAAGATTTCCTTTCCGGCTGGAATTTGAACCCAGGGCGACACTCATGGAAGCCCAACGTTCTCGCCAATATACTATCGGATCTCGGTTATCGGTGTCTTAATTATAATAAAAACAAAAAATGCACCTTAGTAATTATTGATCTAAAATCTTTGAAATCTAAAGGTCGAATGATTAAACTGACTCAGAATTTTCTTCCGTACATAAATAATCCATATTTGCAAAAGAAAGAAATTGAAAAAAAAAGAATCTTCAAATTAGAAGAGAAATATATACTTGGAAGATTTTCGTTCCGGCCGGGACTCGAACCCAGTACCACGCGCTTGGAACCCAACGGTCTAGCCATTAGGCTATCGGAGCTCTGTCGATGGAAGTCTTAAATATAAAAAAAACAAAAAAGGCACCTTGGTAATTATTGATTCAAACACTTTGAAATTTACAGGTCGAATAATTAAACTGACTCAGAATTTTTCTCCCTACATAAATAATCAATATTCGCAAAAGAGAAAAATTAAAAAAAAAGAAGAAGAAATTTCAAATTAGAAACTAAAAGGATACACTGAAGATTTTCGTTCAGGCTGGGACTCGAACCCAGGGCCACTCGCTTGGAAGCCTAACACTCTAGCCATTAGTCTATGGGAGCTCTGTCGGTGGGAGTTTTAAATATAATAAAAACAAAAAATGCACCTTGGTAATTGTTTATTTAAACACTTTGAAATCTTCGTGTCGAAAAATTAAACTGACTCAGAATTTTCTTCCCTACATAAATAATCAATAATTGCAAAGGAAAGAAATTGAAAAAAAAAAGAATTTTCAAATTAGAAAAGAAATATATACATTGAAGATATTCGCTCCGGCTGGGACTCGAACCCAGGCCACTCGCTTGGAAGACCAGCGGTCTAGCCATTAGGCTATCGGAGTTCTGTCGAGCGGAGTCTTACTGCCTGACTGACAGACTGACTCACTGACTGACTGATACTGACTGACTGACTCACTGACTGACCGAGACTGACTGACTAACTGCCTGACTGACTGAGACTGGACTGACTGACTGACTGACTGACTAACTGACTGACTGAGACTGACTGACTGACTGCTTGACTCTCTGACTGGCTATTTCACTGACTGACTGAATGACTAAATGACTGACTGACACTGACTGACTGACTGCTTGACTACCTGACTGACTGCTTGACTGACTAACTGACTGGACAGGACAGACCGACTGACTGACTGACAGACTGACTGAATAAGGCTGACTGACTGACTGACTGACAGACTGACTGAATAAGGCTGTCCGACTGACTGACTGCCTGACTGACTGACTGACTGAATGACTGACTGACTGACTGACTGACTGAGACTGGACTGGACTGACTGACTGACTGACTGACTGAGACTGACTGACTGCTTTAGTGTCTAACTGACTGCACAGGACTGACCGACTGACTGACTGACTGACTGCCTGACTGACTGACTGACTGAATGACTAACTGACTGAGACTAAATGACTGACTGCTTGACTGACTGGCTGAAGGACTAACTGACTGACTGAGTGACTGACTGACTGGACTGACTGACTGAGACTGAATGACTGAGTGCTTGACTGATTGACTGTCAGACTGACTGACTGACTTCGTAAAAGGGAAAAATAAAAAAAAAAGAATTATAAAATTAGAAAAAAATATTTGCATTTAAGATTTCCTTTCCGGCTGAAATTTGAACCCAGGGCGACACTCATGGAAGCCCAACGCTCTCGCCAATATACTATCGGATCTCTGTTATCGGTGTCTTAATTATAATAAAAACAAAAAATGCACCTTAGTAATTATTGATCTAAAATCTTTGAAATCTAAAGGTCGAATGATTAAACTGACTCAGAATTTTCTTCCGTACATAAATAATCCATATTTGCAAAAGAAAGAAATTGAAAAAAAAAAGAATCTTCAAATTAGAAGAGAAATATATACATGGAAGATTTTCGTTCCGGCCGGGACTCGAACCCAGTACCACGCGCTTGGAACCCAACGGTCTAGCCATTAGGCTATCGGAGCTCTGTCGATGGAAGTCTTAAATATAATAAAAACAAAAAATGCACCTTGGTAATTATTGATTCAAACACTTTGAAATTTACAGGTCGAATAATTAAACTGACTCAGAATTTTTCTCCCTACATAAATAATCAATATTCGCAAAAGAGAAAAATTAAAAAAAAAAGAAGAAGAAATTTCAAATTAGAAATTAAAAGTATACATTGAAGATTTTCGTTCAGGCTGGGACTCGAACCCAGGGCCACTCGCTTGGAAGCCTAACACTCTAGCCATTAGTCTATGGGAGCTCTGTCGGTGGGAGTTTTAAATATAATAAAAACAAAAAATGCACCTTGGTAATTGTTTATTTAAACACTTTGAAATCTTCGTGTCGAAAAATTAAACTGACTCAGAATTTTCTTCCCTACATAAATAATCAATAATTGCAAAGGAAAGAAATTGAAAAAAAAAAGAATTTTCAAATTAGAAAAGAAATATATACATTGAAGATATTCGCTCCGGCTGGGACTCGAACCCAGGCCACTCGCTTGGAAGACCAGCGGTCTAGCCATTAGGCTATCGGAGTTCTGTCGAGCGGAGTCTTACTGCCTGACTGATACTGCCTGACTGACAGACTGACTCACTGACTGACTGATACTGACTGACTGACTCACTGACTGACCGAGACTGACTGACTAACTGCCTGACTGACTGAGACTGGACTGACTGACTGACTGACTGACTGACTAACTGACTGACTGAGACTGACTGACTGACTGCTTGACTCTCTGACTGGCTATTTCACTGACTGACTGAATGACTAAATGACTGACTGACACTGACTGACTGACTGCTTGACTACCTGACTGACTGCTTGACTGACTAACTGACTGGACAGGACTGACCGACTGACTGACTGACAGACTGACTGAATAAGGATGACTGACAGATTGACTGAATAAGGCTGACTGACTGACTGACTGACAGACTGACTGAATAAGGCTGACCGACTGACTGAATGACTGACTGACTGACTGATCGAGACTGACTGACTGACTGACTGAGACTGGACTGGACTGACTGACTGACTGACTGACTGAGACTGACTGACTGCTTTAGTGACTAACTGACTGCACACGACTGACCGACTGACTGACTGACTGACTGCCTGACTGACTGACTGACTGAATGACTGACTGACTGAGACTAAATGACTGACTGCTTGACTGACTGGCTGAAGGACTAACTGACTGACTGAGTGACTGACTGACTGGACTGACTGACTGAGACTGAATGACTGAGTGCTTGACTGATTGACTGTCAGACTGACTGACTGACTTCGCAAAAGGGAAAAATAAAAAAAAAAAAGAATTATAAAATTAGAAAAAAATATTTGCATTTAAGATTTCCTTTCCGGCCGGGACTCGAACCCAGTACCACGCGCTAGGAACCCAACGGTCTAGCCATTAGGCTATCGGAGCTCTGTCGATGGAAGTCTTAAATATAATAAAAACAAAAAATGCACCTTGGTAATTATTGATTCAAACACTTTGAAATTTACAGGTCGAATAATTAAACTGACTCAGAATTTTTCTCCCTACATAAATAATCAATATTCGCAAAAGAGAAAAATTAAAAAAAAAAGAAGAAGAAATTTCAAATTAGAAACTAAAAGTATACATTGAAGATTTTCGTTCAGGCTGGGACTCGAACCCAGGGCCACTCGCTTGGAAGCCTAACACTCTAGCCATTAGTCTATGGGAGCTCTGTCGGTGGGAGTTTTAAATATAATAAAAACAAAAAATGCACCTTGGTAATTGTTTATTTAAACACTTTGAAATCTTCGTGTCGAAAAATTAAACTGACTCAGAATTTTCTTCCCTACATAAATAATCAATAATTGCAAAGGAAAGAAATTGAAAAAAAAAAAGTATTTTCAAATTAGAAAAGAA